>NC_073399.1:33507567-33807567 GCF_028641065.1 Leucoraja erinaceus | reverse complement strand
GCGGTGCAGGCTCGAAGGGCCGAATAGCCTACTCCTGCACCTATTTTCTATGTTTCTTATCTCAATAATCTAATAACACAATAGACAATAGTCAATAGGTGCAGGATTTGGCCATTCGGCCCTTCAAGCCAGCACCGCCATTCAATGTGATCATGGCTGATCATCCCCAATCAGTACCCCGTTCCTGCTTTCTTCTGATATCCCCTGACTCCGCTATCTTTAAGAGCCCTATCTAGCTCTCTCTTAACATTGGTGGATGAGGTGTTCACCCAACATTCATGGGTGGCAGAGATATAACTGTCCCTGGACCAGTGACAGACAGAATGGTGAAAGGCTTGGACAGAGTGGGTGTGGAGAGGATGTTTCCACTAGTGGGAGAGTCTCGGACCAGAGGTCATAGCCTCAGAATTAAAGGACGTTCTCTTCGGAAGGAGATGAGGAGGAATTTGTTTAGTCAGAGAGTGGTCAATTTGTGGAATTCTTTGCAACAGAACGATGTAGAGGACAAGTCTGGATATTTTTATGGCAGAGATAGATCGATTCTTGATTAGTATGGGTGTCAGAGTTTATGGGGAGAATAGGGTTAGGAGGGAGAGATAGATCAGCCATGATTGAATGGGGGAGCAGACTTGATGGGCCGAATGGCCTGATTTTACTCCTATTCCTTATGACGCCAAAGTCAATGGTGATCATTTTTTTTCTTGTTAATGATCAGTCTATTCAGGAGTTCCTGTTGAAGGTGGGAGATAATCGTTTGGCCAGATCGCTCTTTCAACTCGCCATTTGCTGCGGTTCATTGGACATTCCTCAGGACTTGGTGGCCAAAGAGAAAGTGAGTAAAGCAGCTGTCAACGGAGCGGGAGACAGGGAAGCTCCACCCCCCAGTGAAGGTGAGTAGTTGTGCTCCACCTGGCTTCACATCATCCATGTTAAAGATGTCAAAGGAGAGGTGTCATGTGTTGTTCATTTTTATAGACAATCGGTGCAGGAGTAGGCCATTCGGCCCTTCGAGCCATTCAATGTGATCACGGCTGATCATCCCCAATCAGCACCCCGTTCCTGCCTTCTCCCCATCTCCCCTGACTGCTATCTTTAAGAGCCCTATCTAGCTCTCTCGGGAAAGTATCCAGAGAACCTGCCTCCACCGCCCTCTGAGGCAGAGAATTCCACAGACTCACAACTCTCTTTTTGTTAAGTACTTGAGAATAAATCCTGAATTATGTACAGTAAGCCCTGACAGTAATGGACCTCAATATGGCGCATTAGTGCCGGCATAGATTGGCCTTCAGATGGGGCAGATTAACAGGCTGGCTCCTCCTGCATTTCATCCACAGAGTTGTGAATCTGTGTGGAATTCTCTGCCACAGAAGGCACTGGATGTTTTCAAGAGAGAGTTAGATTTAGCTCTTGGGGTTAAAGGAAATAAGCAGGAACGAGGTACTGATTTTGGATGATCAGCCATGTTCATATTGAATGGCGGTGCTGGCTCGAAGGGCTGAATGGCCTACTCCTGCACCTATTGTCTCTGTTTCTGTGCAAAAACATTGTGCGTTACTGCCCTTCCTCTGTGCAGTAATGTAGGCGTGTCTGGACCTTGTGCTCCGACACCCATGGCCCTGTAATGAACTGATATCGTTTTTGTACCTCTCTGCCTGGCCTAATAGTTGCATGAGTATTGTTGCCCATGATGTGGAAAGTCTGAGTGTTATTCTCTGTGTTTTTTCCCTTGCTCTGTAGGATCTGTACGAAAATATTTGCAGACCAATCTCTCGTCTGTTACTGGATATTTGAGTCTGGTCTATTTATCTCGGCTGGAGAAAAAGTTGGTTGAGCATTTCAAGTTGAAGGGCTTTGTTGCCATAGGACACGGCACTTTCCTCGAGTATCTGGTGAAACACTCACAGGTCAGTGAATCTTTTGCAGCTATGTGTTCCCCCACTAAGATCTAAATTTGTTCAACTTTCAATCATCTACCATCTCCTTCAGAACATTTTTGTTTGACTTGCTCTGAGGCATTTGAGTTATTTTGACTTTTGGTTAGAAGTATTCTTACAATTTGCACTTGTTATTAGAGTCATAGAGTGATACAGTGTGGAAACAGGCCCAACTTGCCCACACCGGCCAACATGTCCCAGCTACACTAGTCCCACCTGCCTGTGCTTGGTCCATAACTCTCCAAACCTGTCCTATCCGTGTACCTGTCTAACTGTTTCTTAAACATAGGGATAGTCCCAGCCTCAACTACCTCCTCTGGCAGCTTGTTCCATGCACCCCCACCGCCCTCTGTGTGAAAAAGTTACTCCTCAGATTCCTATTAGATCTTTTCCCCTTCACCTTGAACCTGTGTCCTCTGGTCCTCGATTCCCCTACTCTGGGCAAGAGACTCTGTGCATCTACCTGATCTATTCCTCTCATGATTTTATACACCTCTGTAAGATCACCCCTCGTCCTCCTGAGACACAGCCTACTCAACCTCTCCCTGAAGCTCACACCCTCTAGTCCTGGCAACATCCTTGTAAATCTTTTCTGAACCCTTTCCTATAACATGGCACCCAGAACTGAACACAATATTTTAAATATGGTCTCACCCACGTCTTATACAACTGTATTCGCCAATACTGATTGAAAGTTTATTTTTAGGGTAAATTAATAATTGTGCATGGATATACAATTTAAAAAAATGACCACCTTAATTATTGAGATACAGCATGGAAACGGGTTCAATAGCTGACCATCGCTCACCAAACACTAGAGTAAACATTGTGCAACACATTTGCTCCTTTTCAACGTGCACCCTTGATTTGTCCTTCACCCTGGAGCACCACCCTCTATTACCCTGAATAAACAAGGGTTGACAAATAGTTTAATATCGACACCTTTTTCATACATCAATGATTTGGATGAAGGGATTCAAAGTAACATTAGCAAATTTGCAGATGACACAAAGCTGGGTGGCAGTGTGAACTGTGAGGAGGATGCTATGAGAATGCAGGGTGACTTGGACAGGTTGGGGGATTGGGCAGATGCATGGCAGATGAAGTTTAATGCGGATAAATGTGAGGTTGTCCACTTTGGTAGCAAAAACAGGAAGGCAGAATACTATCTAAATGGCGTCAAGTTGGGAAAAGGGGAAGTACAACGGGATCTGAGGGTCCTTGTTCCATCAGTCTATGAAAGTAAGCATGCAGGTACAGCAGGCAGTGAAGAAAGCGAATGGCATGTTGGCCTTTATAACAAGAGGAATCGAATATAGGAGCAAAGAGGTCCTTCTGCAGTTGTACAGAGCCCTAGTGAGACCACAGCTGGAGTATTGTGTGCAGTTTTGGTCCCCTAATTTGAGGAAGGACGTTCTTGCTATTGAGGGAGTGCAGCGTAGGTTTACAAGGTTAATTCCCGGGATGGCGGGACTGTCATATGCTGAGAGGATGGAGCAACTGGGCTTGTACACTCTGGAGTTTAGAAGGATGAGATGGGATCTCATTGAAACATATAAGATTGTTACAGATTTGGGCACGCTAGAGGCAGGAAACATGTTCCCGATGTTGGGGGAGTCCAGAACCAGGGGCCACAGTTTAAGAATAAGGAGTAAGCCATTTAGAACGGAGACGAGGAAACACTTTTTCTCACAGAGAGTGGTGAGTCTGTGGAATTCTCTGCCTCAGAGGGCGGTGGAGGTAGGTTCTCTGGATGCTTTCAAGAGAGAGCTAGATAGGGCTCTTAAAAATAGCAGAATCAGGGGATGTAGGGAGAAGGCAGGAATGGGGTACTGATTGGGGGTGATCAGCCATGATCACATGTAATGGCGGTGTTGGCTGGAAGTGCCGAATGGCCTACTCCTGCACCTATTGTCTATTCTGTGATAAATCCATTAATTTACTGCATGCATCACCTTGTGAATGTGTTGGCAACATCAGGATGAGAGCAGGTTAATAATAACACTTCAGGGTGGCACGGTGGCACAGCAGTAGAGTTGCTGCCTTACAGCGCCAGAGATCCTGGGTACGATCCTGGCTAAGAGAGCTTGCCTGTACGAAGTTTGTACGTTCTCCCCGTGACCTGCGTGGGTTTTCTCTGAGATTATTGGTTTCCGCTCACACTCCAAAGACGTGCTGGTTTGTAGGTTAATTGGCTTGGTGTAAATGTAAAAAAATTGTGTAGTGTTAATGTGCGGGGATCGGATTGCTGATCGGTGAGGACTCTGGGCCGAAGGGCCTGTTTCCACGCTGTATCTCTAAACTAAACAGAAGTGCAACTAGATCCACCAAAAAATGAAAAAGGTTCCTGATTCAGAGTATCGATGATTATTTGCACAGCTACTGGAAGAAGCTGCCGGCGGCAGTGTGTTTTTACAGCCACAAGAGGCCAGAAATTGTGGATTTCGACCAAGCCATCAGGACGTGTACGAGTTCATCAGGCAATGTGGAACCCTTGAAGAGTCCATGGTAAGTCAGTTTACAAAGTCTGTTCAACTTTTACCCTGCATTCATTTTGTTAATCATCTTGAGTTGAAGGATCTTCCTTATTTTTGGGGGGTATTTCTTTGCCTGGACATAACTCTTAGAAATATAGAAAATAGGTGCAGGAGGAGGCCATTTGGCCCCTCGAGCCAGCACCGCCATTCATTGTGATCATGGCTGATCGTCCCCTATTAATAACCCGTGCCTGCCTTCTCCCCAGATCCCTTGACTCCACTAGCCCCTAGAGCTCTATCTAACTCTCTCTTAAATCCATCCAGTGACTTGGCCTCCACTGCCCTCTGTGGCAGGGAATTCCATAAATTCACAACTCTCTGGGTGAAAACGTTTTTTCTCACCTCAGTCTTAAATGGTCTCCCCTTTATTCTAAGACTGTGGCCCCTGGTTCTGGACTCGCCCAATATTGGGAACATTTTTCCTGCATCTAGCTTGTCCAGTCCTTTTATAATTTTATATGTTTCTATAAGATCTTCCCCTCATCCTTCTAAACTAATCTTCTTTGATTTCAGTTTCCAGCAATTGAAGCTGCTCTCAGAAGTCAGTATAAGGTGAAGGACAGCAAGGAACTTGGGCATGGGGCATTGCCCAACATGATCAAAATGGTGCAGTGTCGAGCCAAACGGAACACTGACCACAATAGCATCCAAAGCTTAGTGCTGTACGAAGCCACTTTCTTTGTTCAAGAACCCAGGTGAGGCTGAGAGTAATTAAAACTTATTGTGTCCCGAAAATATATTAAACTTTAACCTCCCAAAGGTTAAAGAAAAGTGCGGTTTTATTGATTCAAGAAATCACTGTTATTGGAGAACAGTTTAAACAAATAAAACATGACTTTAACTCAGCGGGACAGGCAGCATCTCTGGAGAGAAGGAATGGTGACGTTTCGGGTATAGACCCTTCTTCCGACCCTCCCTTCATTGGTGCTTCATTGAGTTAGGCCCACGCTGCTAACCAGTCAGCGGAAAGACAATACATGAATACAATTGAGCCATTTACAGTGTACAGATACAGGATAAGGGAATAACGTTTAGTGCAGCAAAGTCCGATCAAGGATAGTCCGTGAGTCACCAGTGAGGTAGATAGTAGTTCAGGACTGCTCTCTCTGTAACATTAGTCAATGCTTTAATGCAGAAATCCAAGGCACAGCAGGAAATATCTTAGTCACTCTAATGACCTTCCTATCCTTGCAAGGGGAGGTTGAACAAACTTGAGTTGGTTTCTCTGGAGGTTGAGTAGAGACCTTGTAAAAGTCTAAAAAATGATGAGAGGTATAGACAGGAACCTTGTTTCCAGGGTGAGAAAGTCAAAGACTAGGCATAACTTTAAGGTGAGAGAGGCAAAGTATAAAGGAGAAGTGTATGGCAGGTTTTTTACACAGAGGGTGGTGGGTGCCTGGAACGCGCTGCCACGTGGAGGCAGAAACGATAGTGGTGTTTAAAAGGCTTTTAGACAGGCACGTGGATATGGAGGGATACGGATCACGTACAGGTTAACTTAGCATCATGTTCAGCACTGACAATGGGGGCTGAAGGGCCTGTTCCCGTGCTGTACTATTCTATGTTCTAAGTTAATCTTTTATCAATTATCTTACAACTTTCACAATATTTTAATGATGTTTGACCAAACCTGTGCGGATTGCTATGACCGTATTTATTTTTTTATAAAGGTGTTTGTGGATGTTATTTGGCTGTAATTAATCCAAGTAATTTTGTCTTTAAAGTTACTGCAACACTGAAACAAACAATTGCGTGGGGTTGCTTGGGGAGCTGAGTAAGGAGCAGGCCTTGACTTGTCTGTTGAACGCCCCCCTGCTGGAGAATCTGTCCCAATGGTCAGAGTGGGAGCTGGTATTTGAGCCCCAGCATGGTTCACTGAAGGACTTCATCGAAAGACACTGTGGGGAGAAAGCAACTCAGCTCAGTGTGGAAGGTAAACATTTGCCCACTTTTATCCCAAGCCTTTTCAGTTCAATTATCGCAAAAATACAAAGTGCTGGAGTAACTCAGTAGGTTCCGCTCATTTTCACTCGAGCGTTCCTAACATAGAAACATAGAAATTAGGTGCAGGAGTAGGCCATTTGGCCCTTCGAGCCTGCACCGCCATTCAATATGATCATGGCTGATCATCCAACTCAGTATCCCGTACCTGCCTTCTCTCCATACCCCCTGATCCCCTTAGCCACAAGGGCCACTTCTAACTCCCTCTTAAATATAGCCAATGAACTGGCCTCAACTACCCTCTGTGGCAGAGAGTTCCAGAGATTCATCACCACTCTCTGTGTGAAAAAAGTTCTTCTCATCTCGGTTTTAAAGGATTTCCCCCTGAATATCCCAGAGAAGCTGTGACCCCTATCTACCTCTTTGACTTCCCCAACTATCGGGAACAATCTTGCTGGCTTTACCTGTCCACTAAACGCACCAACAACGTATCACTGTACCTCCGTACACGTGACAATATACTAATCTGAAACTAAATTTCAGCTAGTGAGTGTGTGTTGGTCAACATTCTTTCCAGTCTTTCTTTTGAAGACCATTGTGCTGACATGGCCCAAGAATCAATCTGGTGTAATCGGTCTGAAACTGCACTCCCTCTATGTGCACATAATGTCCTTCCTCAGATTTGGAGTGACTCAAAGGGTACGCAATCTCTCCAGGTGTGGTCTCACCAAGTTCCAGGTCGGGAACCTTCTCCTTGGGCAGTGCATTCATCAGTTTTTGTTTCGACAACTTCTCTATTTGATGTTAATTTGATCCACACCGGGTTTTGCAAACATCGCATCGAAATATTTGCACGTGAATAACATCTAACCAATATAACAATAAAATTGTAGCGGATTGTGGAGGCAGCCCAGACTATCGCACAAACCAACTTCCCTTCCACTGACTCCATTTATACCTTCTCACTGCCTCGGCAAGGCCAGCAGCATAATCAAGCACGAGTCTCACCCCGGCCACTCCCTCTTCTCCCCTCCCTCATCAGGCAAACAGTACAGAAGTGTGAAAACGCACACCTCCAGATTCAGGGGCAGTTTCTTCCCGGCTGTTATCAGGCAACTGAATCAACCTACCACCCTTCTCCAGAGATTGTAGTGGAGAAGGCTGGTAAAGACGTTGCCAATTAACTGCCCACCCCCTAACCCCCACCTGTATCAACCTCTCACTTGCCAGGCTTTGTCCCACTCCCACCTCTCTTTCCCTGCTTTCTCCCCTCTTCTCCAATCAGTCTGAAGGACAGTCCCAACCTGGAATATTGCCTCCACAGATACTGCTTGGCCCACTGAGCTACTCCAGAACTATGTGTTGTACTCGACATTCTGACACATGCAGATCCCTGTCTCTAGGACGGATTTATTGCAGGACTTAAGTCTCTGTATAATTGCGTTTCCCAAGCATTTGTCCTCCAGCACTTTGTGTGTTTTCTTTTGTAAAGCAACATCAGGGTCACCTATTCCTTCGATCCATAGTTGCTGCCTCACCCGCTGAGTTTATCCAGCATTTTTCTCTACCTTAGAAAAAGGACCTTCGGCCACACACGTGCCCACACCGACCAACATGTCCCAGCTACACTAGTCCCACCTGCCCGCGTTTCGGCCATATCCTTCCAAACCTGTCCTATTCATGTACCTGTCTAACTGCTTCTTAAACATTGTAGTAGTCCCTGCCTCAACGACCTCCTCTGACAGCTTGTTCCATACACCCACCACCCTTTGTGTGAAAAAGTTACCCCTAAGATTCCCTTTAAATCTTTCACCTTGAACCCATGTCCTCTGGTCCTCGATTCACCTACTCTGTGCATCTACGTGATCTATTCCTCTCATGTAATCGGCATCTGCTGTCTCCTGTGTCTGTGTAACTGCATATCTCTCCTTTTTTAGGTTTGCCTGTGCTGAACGACCTGATTGCCATAGAAATCAAGCCAGGGGTCCTGCTGAGACTCACCACGGATACAAGCCCCGAGCTCTTTGCTCAAGCTGTCAAGTCCCATGACCCCATCGGGACAGCGGGGCATTTGGTTTCCATTGTCACCGCCGATGGATTAAGAAATGCCCCCTTGGCCTTGCTCGCTAATCATGTGGAATCTGCACTGGCAACTTTGGGAAGCTCAGAAGGTAGGAGTTGCTTTTGTTGAGCAGGTTTATTCTGGTCGCTCCAATGCAGGAAGGACGTGGATGCTTTGGGAAGGGTGCGCAGGAGGTTTATCAGAATGATGCTCGGGTTAAGGGGAATAACTACAGGGACGGGTTGGGCAGACTGGCATGCTGGTGGCTGAAGTGAGACCTTCAATAGACAATAGGTGCAGGAGTAGGCAGCACCGCCATTCAATGTGATCATGGCTGATCCCCAATCAGTACCCCTTTCCTGCCTTCTCCCCATATCCCCTGACTCCGCTATCTTCAAAAGCACTATCTAGCTCTCTCTTGAAAGCATCCAGAGAACCGGCCTCCACCGCCCTCTGAGGCAGAGAAATCCACAGACTCGCAACTCTCTAGTCCCATTCCTCTGCCCTCCGTTCTCGGCCATAAAGGATCCTTTCAGGAAACCGATGAGAATTCTTTGTCAGAGGTCTAACTGTTTCTTAAACATTGTAATAGTCCACAGCCTCACTTACCTCCGCTGTCAGCTTGTTCCAACACAGAGATTACCCTTTGTGTGAAAAAGGGTTAGGACCCCTAGATTCCATGATTGAAAGGTGGAGTAGACTTGATGGCCGAATGGCCTAATTCTACGATTCCTACTCTGTGATCTACGTGATAAAATTCCTCTAAATTATGAGAGGCTGTTATAGATCTGTGTAACTGTCATATCTCTCCTTTTTCCCAACATCTGTGCTAGACGGCCTAGCTTTACAATGAGAGAATCAAGCCAGGGCTGCCTGCTGAGACTCACCAGGGATACAAGGGGGCAGGCTTTTTGCTCAAGCTGTCAAGAACCATGACCCCAGGGGGGGGTGGCGGGGCATTTGGTTTAAAAGGCTTTTGTCATAGGCACATGGATAAGCAGAAATGGCCCCCTTGGCCTTATGTCGCTATCAGATGTTGAATCTGCACTGGCAACCTTGGGAAGCTCAGTGCCGGTAGGAGTTTGCTTTTGTTGAGCAGGTTTATTCTGGTCTGCAACGTTCCAATTCCAGGAAGGACTTGGATGCTTTGGGAAGGGTGCGCAGGATGATTTTATCCCAGAATGATGCTCGGGTTAAGGGGAGTAACTACAGGGACGGGTTGGGCAGACTGGCATGCTGGTGGCTGAAGTGAGACCTTCAATAGACAATAGGTGCAGGAGTAGGCAGCACCGCCATTCAATGTGATCATGGCTGATCCCCAATCAGTACCCCTTTCCTGCCTTCTCCCCATATCCCCTGACTCCGCTATCTTTAAGAGCCCTATCTAGCTCTCTCTTGAAAGTATCCAGAGAACCGGCCTCCACCGCCCTCTGAGGCAGAGAATTCCACAGACTCACAACTCTCTGTGTGAAGAAGTGTTTCCTCATCTCCGTTCTAAATGGCTTACTCCTTATTCTTAAACAGAATTAAAGGACGTTCTTTCAGGAAACCTTCGAGCCTGAAATCTGGCTCGAAGGGCCGAACGGCCTACTCCTGCACCTATTGTCTACCGTCTATTACATTGATTTCTGCCAATGTTATCAAACTTGCAACACCTTTTGTGTATTTGTCTTGCACAGGAAGCTACTTGGGGGCTGAGAGGCTATCGTCAGACCAATCGGCCAAATTTATTATCGATTGTCTTGTGAGGATTCCAATAAGACTGTGTAAATCACTTTTGCAGAAGGTACTGGTGTTTATGAATATTCTGTTGCCTGGTATTGTCTAACAAACTATCTTTAGCATCAAAAGTCGAGAGTATTTGCTCCAAATATGATCTGGAATAGTGAAAGTTACACTTGCTGCAGCGTTATAGGTGCATTAAATGCAATAGACAATAGGTGCAGGAGTAGGCCATTCGGCCCTTCGAGCCAGCACCGCCATTCAATTTGATCATGGCTAATCATCCACAATCAGTACGCCGTTCCTGCCTTCTCCCCATATCCCCTGACTCTGCTATTTTTAAGAGCCCTATCTAGCTCTCTCTTGAAAGCATCCAGAGAACCTGCCTCCACCGCCCTCTGAGGCAGAGAATTCCACAGACTCACCACTCTCTGGGTGAAGAAGTGTTTCCTCACCTCCGTTCTTAATGGCTTTTACCCCTTATTCTTAAACTGTGGCCCCTGCAACAACACCAATGAATATCCAGTTTTACAATAAAGTATCAGTTTTCAACGTAAACTAGACCATGATAACCAAAGTACATTGCAAGTGTCTACAGAATAATATATTTGATCCGTGACCAAGCAAATCACTTCAGCAGCGTTTACGTTTTAAGCAAAATAGAAATAATAACAATAGTTATTTAAAATATTGGAGGCAGACAAAAATGCTGAAGAAACTCAGCAGGTGAGGCAGCATCTATGGAGCGAAGGAATAGGTGACGTTTCAGGTCGAGACCCGGAGGCTTCTGTGGAGTGAAGGAATAGGTGACGTTTTGGGTCGAGACCCGGAAGCATCGATGGAGCGAAGGAATAGGTGACGTTTCAGGTCGAGACCCTTCCGGGTCTCGACCTGAAACGTCACCTATTCCTTCGCTCCATCGATGCTGCCTCACCCGCTGAGTTTCTCCAGCATTTTTGTCTACCTTCGATTTTTCCAGCATCTGCAGTTCCTTCGTAAACATTTAAAATATTGGAATCATTTATCATTTGCAGGTTTTCCTGGAACCGTTTTCCAGAATAGTTGGGCAATGTGAATCTAAAGAGCTTCTACTCCAAACCGCAAAATGTTCTCTGTGGAATCTGAACCGACTGCATGAACTGGGAATTCTCCTTGGGATCACGGAGTGGAGGAGAGACTATCAATCCAAGTTGGATCCCACAAAGCTCAGGCCCATTGCTTCAAAAACCGTTCGGGTGAGTCGGACAGTCAAAGGTTTGTTTTAATTTAGAGATGCAGCACAGAACCCGGCCTTTCGGCCGACCGAGTCTGTGTCAACCAACAATCACGGGAACACTTTTAACACAATCCTACACACACTAGGGACGATGTTACTATGATATCAAGCCAAATAACCTACAAACCTGTACGTCTTTGGAGTGTGGGAGGAAACCGGAGGTTCCAGAGAAAACCCACGCAGGTCACGGGGAGAACGTGCATACTCCATACCATCAGCACCCGTAGTCAGGATTGAACCTGGGTCTCTGGCGCTGTAAAGCAGCAACTCTACCGCTGCCCCACCGTGCAGCCCCTAGTTGTAATGGCATGAAGAATGGCTAGCAGGTTGGTGGGCAGGCAAAGGAAGTCTGTTTTGACCCAAAATAACAGACCATGTTAAAAACGTGGCTTTATATTCCCTGCTCTGTCTATCAGAACATTTATCTCCCAAATGCAAGAGTTTAAAATAAAAATGTTGATTGTAAGATTCAATATGGAAACGAACCCCTCTGACCACCGAGTCCACGCCGGTCATCGATTACCCGCTCACGCTAGTTCTATGTTATCTCACTTTCTCATCCACTACCTACACACTCGGGCCACGTTACACGGGGCCAATTAACCTACAACCCCACACGTCTCCGAGATGTCCGGGGCACCCGCAGGAAACCCACACGGTCACAGTGAGAACGTGCAAACTCCACGCAAACAGCACAGATCTCAAGATAGCCTCAAAGTGCTGGAGTAACTCAGGCAGCATCTCTGGAGAAACGGAACAGGTGACGTTTCGGGCCGGAACTCTTCTTCAGACTGAACCCTTCGGTCTGAAGAAGGTTTTGGACCTGAAACGTCACCTATTCCTTTTCCTCAGAGAGGCTGAGTAGCTCCAGCACTTTGTGTCCATCTTCAGTATAAACCAGCATCTGCATTTCCTTCTTACTTTGATCTCATGTTGGTCATTTTTATTCTGGTTCAAATGAGAGCCCAGAAATATACGGGAATAGTTGGGGTCTCGTGCAAAGACCAAGATTTTTACTTGTAAATGTAAATTCTGTTGCAGACTGTAGATTCCGCTTCGCTAAGTAGCAGGTCTTCATGTGTGGGTCTGAGTGATGATGAGGATGTGAATATACCTGTGTCTGAATCGGAGATTGATGCTGAAAGCAATTGTGCCAGTTCAGGTAAGGAGCATGTTTCAACTACGTCCATCTTCTGAAAGAAATGCCTTCAAAATGCCCTCACGAAATGACCAGCTGAATCCAGCCTGACTCTCCCAAATGTGAACGGCACAGAAACTGAAACGTCATAAGTTACAGGAACAGAATTGGGCCATTTTGCCCGCCAAGTCTACTCCGCCATTCAATCATGGCTCTTCTATCTTGCCTTCTCCCCATAACCCCTGACACTAACCCCTGATACTAATCAAGAATCTGTAAATTGACGCCTTATAAATATCCATTGACTTGGCCTCCACAGCCGCCTGTGGCAATGAATTCCACAGACTCACCACCTTCTGGACTGTCATCTGTCCAGTCTGTTGAACGGTCCTGACCCTTGGAAGAGTCTAGAACTAGAGGTCATAGCCTCAGAATTAAAGGACGTTCTTTTAGGAAGGATGTGAGGGGAAATTTCTTTAGTCAGAAGGTGGTGAATCTGTGGAACTCTTTGCCACAGACGGCTGTGGAGGACAAGTCTGGATATTTTTAAACCAGAGATTGACAGATTCTTGATTAGTGCGGGTGTCAGTGGTTATGGGGAGAAAGCAGGAGAATGGGTTTAGGAGGGAGAGATACGTCAGCCATGATTGAATGACGGAGTAGACTTGATGGCTTAATTCTACTCCTATTCCTTATCACAGCTTAAGGATAAGGGGAGATCCTTTAAAACCGAGATGAGAAGAACTTTTTTCACACAGAGAGTGGTGAATCTCTGGAACTCTCTGCCACAGAGGGTAGTTGAGGCCAGTTCATTGGCTATATTTAAGAGGGAGTTAGATGTGGCCCTTGTGGCTAAAGGGATCAGGGGGTATGGAGAGAAGGCAGGTATGAGATACTGAGTTGAATGATCAGCCATGATCATATTGAATGGCGGTGCAGGCTCGAAGGGCCGAATGGCCTCTACTCCTGCACCTAATTTTCTATGTTTCTATGACCTTATGAAATGCCACCTGTCCATTTCCCTCCTCAGTGCCTGCCTGGCTGACTTGCTGAGTTCCTCAGAAGGAAACAAAAAATGTATTTTGTAATCTTACTTTTGTCATTGTTATTCTGATTAAAAAGAATAGCCCAGTTCCTCCAGTATTGGGGGTGGCGCAGCGGGTAGAGCTGCTGCCTCACACCCAGACGGAGACCCGGGTTCCATCCTGACCACGAGGCTGTCTGTACGGAGTTTGTACCTTCTCCCTGTGACCTGCGTGGGTTTTCTCTGGCTGCATCGGTTTCTTCCCACACTCCAAAGACGTGCAGGTTTTCAGGTTAATTGTAACAAAACATAGTACATTGTCCCTGCTGTGTAGGATAGTGCTGGTGTACGGGGCGATCGCTGGTCGGCAAGGACTTGGTGGAGAGGGAATGAAAGCGAAGTCTAGAAGGGCATAACGGCCAGTAGTCCTCCTCAGATGCTGCCTCACTCAGTTACTCCAGCACTTTGTGTTTTGCTCCAGGTTCCAACACCTGCAGTTCCCTGTGTCTCCAGGACTAATAGCAAACTGAATTTAACTTGGTTTAGGTTTATTATTGTCACGTGTACTGAGGTACAGTGAAAAGCTTTGTTTTCCATGCTTCCTATCATAAAGACAATCAAGTCCAATAGGTGGAGCAAAGGGGAAGATACAGAGTGCAGGATATAGTTCTCAGCATTGTAGCGCATCAGTTCCACAGACAATGTCCAATGTCCGCAATGGGGTAGAGGTGAATCGGACAGTACCCTAGCTTATGGAAGGGCCGTTCAGAAGCCGGATAACGGAGGGGAAGAAGCTGTTCCTGAGTCTGGTGGTGCGCGCTTTCAAGCTTCTGTACCTTCTTGGTGGGGAGTGTGGTCTGTGTGATGGACTGGGCTACATCTACAATGGTGGGGAGTGTGATGGACTGGGCTACATCTACAATGGTGGGGAGTGTGGTCTGTGATGGATGGACTGGGCTACATCTACAATGGTGGGGAGTGTGGTCTGTGTGGGACTGGGCTACATCTACAATGGTGGGGAGTGTGGTCTGTGTGGGACTGGGTGGGGAGTGTGGTCTGTGTGGGACTGGGCTACATCTACAATGGTGGGGAGTGTGGTCTGTGTGGGACTGGGCTACATCCACTACTCTCTGCAATTTCTTGTAGTCTTGGGCAGAGCTGTTGCCAAACCAAGCTGTGATGAACCCAACATTGTTTTTCCAGTTGCGGAGGATGATGACGATGATAAGTTTGTGCTTGCTGACGAACCAGATGACTTGCCGACAACTGATGAGAAAGCATCTGAGCTGACGGATGATGCTGCTGCTCAGAATGGTGTTCCATCTGATGCTGATGATCGCTCTAGTGGTGAGGAATGCTCAGTTGAGGCCATTAATGAGGAAGACAACCAGTACAAGTCGATCATTGATGATATCAGGTCAGTATTCATGTCATCACCAAAGCACAATTAAGGCTGATCTTCAATTTAGCCAGGAAATACTGAAGTAACTCAGCGAGACAGGCAGCATCTCTGGAGAGATGGAATGGGTGACGTTTCGGGTCGAGACCCTTCTGTAAGACTCCGACATTTTGTGTCTTATCTCTGGTGTAAACTGGTCAACTTGCTATTGAGAGAGCACAGCGTAGGTTTACAAAGTTAATTCCCGGGATGGCGGGACTGTCATATGCTGAGAGAATGGAGCAGCTGGGCTTGTACACTCTGGAGTTTAGAGGGACGAGAGGTGATCTTATTGAAACATATAAGATTGTTAAGGGTTTGGACACGCTAGAGGCAGGAAACATGTTCCCAATGTTTTGGGGGAGTCCAGAACCAGGGGCCACAGTTTAAGAATAAGGAGTAAGCCATTTAGAACGGAGACAAGGAAACACTTTTTCACACACAGAGTTGTGAGTCTGTGGAATTCTCTGCCTCAGAGGGCGGTGGAGGCGGGTTCTCTGGATGCTTTCAAGAGAGAGCTAGATAGGACTCTTAAAAATAGCAGTCAGGGGATATGGGGAGAAGACAGGAACGGGATACTGATTGGGGATGATCAGCCATGATCACATTGAATGGCGGTGCTGTCTCAAAGGGCCGAATGGCCTACTCCTGCACCTATTGTCTATTGTCTGTAGGTCCTTCCTACACATAAGGCAGATCTTCAATTGGGAAATGGCCATCCGTTCAAACTAACACTGTTGGTAAAACTGAAGGAACGTACACAGGGCGGTTTTAACAGCATTATAGGCCCCCAGCCAAAGCAGTGCACTAGGGGCCGCTTCACTTCCAGTTTGTTTATGCCGAATCAAATATGCCCTCATGCACTTGCGATGTTCTTCTCCGGTTTCATGTTCTACAATAACATTCTACAACACAGATTAGCATGGGGCCTCTATGCTGGTGGGGCCCCGGGCAACTGCCCAGCGTGCCCATGCGTTAAGTCGTCCCTGACTGTACATGTCTGCAAATTTGAAATGCGTGCAATATTTTTTTGGAAAGTTTGGCCAGAAGGCGTTTGGGATTTATGATGCATGACAATTTTGAAAAATGGTGGTTTATTGAATTGGTATAAATCTTTGCATACATTCTTTTGGTTTAGGAAAAATGAATTTGGTATCGGGATTGAACTGAATGAGGAGGGGAAGAGGCTAATGCAAATACATCAGAACCGATTAGGCCGAAGCCTGACGCGCTTATCTACTGAGCTGTACAGTAAAGACACTCACTTTGTACTGGAACTGATACAGGTAAACTGTGTTAGCTTGTTTGCCATAGACAGGCACAACGTGCTGGAGTAACTCAGCGGCTCACGCAGCTTCTCTGGCGAAAAGGTTATTTCTCGGATTGGGGCGGCTCTTGGGTTTATACCAGCATGTGGGATTCCCAGGGTGGCGGGACTGTCATATGCTGAGGGAATGGAGCAGCTGGGCTTGTATACTCTGGAATTTAAAAGGATGAGTGGGAATCTTATTGAAACATATAAGATTATTAAGGACACACTAGAGGCAGGAAACATGTTCCCGATGTTGGGGGAGTCCAGAGCCAGGGGCCACAGTTTGAGAATAAGGGGTAAGCCATTTAGAATAGAGATGAGGAAACACTTTTTCACACAGAGAGTTGTGAGTGTGGAATTCTCTGCCTCAGAGGGCGGTGGGGGCCAGTTCTCTGGATACTTTCAAGAGAGAGCTAGATAGGGCACTTAAAGATAGCAGAGTTAGGGGATATGGGGAGAAGGCAGGAACGGGATACTGATTGTGGATGAGCAGCCATGACCACATTGAATGGCGCTGCTGGCTTGAAGGGCCGAATGGCCTCTACTCCTGCACCCATTGTCTATTGTCTATTATTATCTGCACTTCCTTTCTGCACAGTTAGTTTCATCTTGCACAGTATATTCATCTTGCAAATGACCAGAAAATAACTATTGCATACCGAAATGAACAAGTGTAAAGAGCATGTATCATTTCAAAGCTACTGCCTTTTCACTTCCCCTTCAGTTATCACTGTTATACCCCATTATAGAACAGTGCAGCACAAGAACATTCCCTTCTGTCCACAATGTCTGTGCCAAACATTTGGGCATATTCGGTCGAGACCCGAAATGCCACCTATTCCTTCGCTCCACAGATGCTGCCTCACCCGCTAAGTTTCTCCAGCATTTTTGCCTACCTTACATTATATGGGCTATGAGAGTTGTTGTAAATAAGAGGACTGACTAATATGCTCAGCACAAGACAGAGGGGATGTGGACAGGCTTTGAGAAATAACTTTTTCATTTAGAAGCTGTCCCATGGAACCCGCTGTCCGTGGGGGTGATGGAGGCACGTACTTTGAAACATTTTAGTGGCTTTTAGATAAACCACTTGAAACACCATAGCATAGAAGGCTAAAGGCCTTCTATAGATAGGTAGGTACATGCTGACCTGGTGGGCCACGGGTGAGTGTATGGAAGCAGCTGCAGGAAGAGGTAGGTGGGGCAGGTATGTTTACGAAGCATCCAGATAGGTACATGTATTGTGTAGGGAGGAACTGCAGATGCTGGTTTAAACCAAAGACAGACACAAAAGACTGGAGTAACTGAGCGGGTCAGGCAGCATCTCTGGAGAAAAGGAACTGGTGACGTTTCGGGTCGAGACATCGAAGAAGGATGTCTGAAGAAGGGTCTTGACCTGAAACGTCACCTATTGCTTTTCTCCAGAGATGCTGCCCGACTCGCCGAGTTGCTCCAGCCTTTTGTGTCTGTCTTACGTACGTGAATAGGGTAGGTGTGGCACACGCAGGCAGGTGGGACGTGTTGATTGGTGTCAGTTGAAGTTGAGCCGAGGGCCTGTTTCCAACGTGCATGACTCTTCCACTGTGGAATATATGCATCTCCAATAAAGTTAGATTTTGAAAATTAAAAATTTTGAGTTGTTTTGTTAATCAGTTCTAATTGTACGGCGGTGTGTGCAATGATTCACAGGACTATTGTGTGCTAAAGGGCCAGTCCCACTTGCGCCGTCACTTACGTGACAGGCCGGTAGTGACGGTTGCGCGATGGTCCCACGAGAGTCGCGCGCGTAATCATGCGCCCGCACAGCCGTCTGGAGCGCGTGACGTCATTTGAAGATGGACACAAGATGCAGGAGTAACTCAGCGGAACCGGGGCAGCATCTCTGGAGAGAAGGAATGGATGATGTTTCAGGTTGAGACTCTTCAGGTTCTTCAGTCTGAAAGAAGGGTCTTGACCCGAAACATCACCCATTCCTTCTCTCCAGAGATGCTGCCGGTCCCGCTGAGTTACTCCAGCATTTTATGTCTATCTTCAATTTTCTTGGCCCCGTTCTGGGAGTAGAAGTGGGGGCGGATCCGGACTGCAATGGCCGTGAGCCCCAGGCCGAGCTCGGCGATCGTTAGCTGCTTCTGCTGCTGTTGGAGGTGAGACGTTGCGTCACGCCAGGGTCTTGGGCCCGTCCCACTTTGGCTGCCAGTTACACCACAGGCCAGTGGCGCGCGAAGATTTCGTGAAGGACAAAGTCCACACTCCTCCTCGCCACTCCACGTGCCCGTCCCCACGCTACCCACACGCTAGCAGGTCACGTAAATGGCGCATGAAAGTCAGCCAAGTGGGACAGGCCCTTAAACATTCAATGATTATTATTGTTTTAATGTTTTATGTGTCACTCCTAACTATCACTGTACGTGGTTGTCACTTGCAGGCGGAGCACCAAGGCAAATTCCTTGTATGTGAATACTTGGCCAATAAACTTCTTCATTCTGGTTCTAGAATGCTGATGATAACAAATACCCACCATTTGATGGTGAAGCAGCTCCCAGCCTGCTGTTCGTGGTGGAACGAGACTGCATCATTCTCCTCAATAATGAATGCGGCTTTGAGGAGAAGAACATCCGAGCCATCTGTGATGTCGGCTGCAGCACCAAGGGGAAGCACAAGTACGGCTACATAGGTAGGAGTGTGTGCAATGATTCACAGCACTAAAGATTCGATAGATAATTAAAACAAGGTGCTATTTCAATTATGAAGTAAAGCGTACCTGTCTAATTACATTGTGACATTCAGTTGGGTGTGGTTTCAGAACAATTTAAGATGGAATGCGATAATGGTTACATAAGAGATTGCAGATATTTAGTTTGTTTAGTTTAGAGATACAGAGCGGAAACAGGCCCTTCGGCCCACAGGGTCCGCGCCGACCAGCGATCCCCGCACATTAACAATATCCTACACCCACTAGGGACAATTTTTACATTTACTAAGCAAATTAACGTGCAAACCTGTATGTCTTTGGAGTGTGGGAGGAAACCGAAGATCTCAGAGAAAACCCACGCAGGTCACGGGGAGAACGTGCAAACTCTGTACAGACAGCACCCGTAGTCGGGATCAAACCTGGGACTCCGGCGCTGCGTTCGCTGTAGGGCAGCGACTCTACCGCTGCGCCACCGTGACACGTTGTCATGTGTACTGGGGTGCAGTGAACAGCTTATTTGTTGCGTGCTGTCTGTCCAGTCAGCGAAAAGACTGCACATGATTACAATCGAGCCGTCCACACTGTACAGATACAGGATAAAGGGGATAACATGGGGTTAGGAGGGACAGATTAGCCACTGTCTTCATTGTCATTTACGCGATTTTGGAAATAAGGGTGGAAAAGCATTTTGTTCTTGCAGATTTTACTGCTTCTGGTATTTGTAAAGATTGTTTTTCAGGATTTCAAAGGAAATTTGAAACCCATCAGATTTGTACTTTTGTGCAGATTTTCTGCACTCTCTTCTTAGGGCTCTGGTGGTGTCATTGAGCCACGGCCAGCCTCTAGGCTTAGACTTTTTCATTTTAAGAGGAGCAACAGAATCCAGAATGGAAGAGCAAGTAGTATTGAATAAAGAAATGAGGTTGTCGGTGCTGAAATGGAGGGGAGATGCCCCAGTAGCGCAGGTCATAAGTCATAGGAGCAGAATTAGGTCATTCGGCCCATCAAGTCTACTCCGGCCTTCAATCATGGCTAATCGGTCAAGTCAAGTTTATTTGTCACATACACATACGAGATGTGCAGTGAAATGAAAGTGGCAATGCTCGCGGACTTTTGTGCAAAAGACAAACAACAAAACAACCAAACAAATTATAAACACAATCATAACACACATATTCTTTTACATAATAAATAATGGAAGGAAAAACGTTCAGTAGAGTTAGTCCCTGGTGAGATAGGCGTTTACAGTCCGAATGGCCTCTGGGAAGAAACTCCTTCTCAACCTCTCCGTTCTCACCGCATGGCAACGGAGGCGTTTGCCTGACCGTAGCGGTCTCTCCTAATCCTATTCTCCTGCCTTCAAATTCAGAGTCAAATGCGCCACTGTGCCCGCTCAAGTTAAAGTGAGCTGCAAGTAGATTATTGTCTTGTTTTGCAGGTCAGAAAGGCATTGGATTTAAGTCGGTTTTCAAAGTTACCGACACGCCAGAAATCCACTCTAATGGTTTCCACATCTGTTTCGACAAGCTGAGTGGCCCAATGGGATACATCCTTCCTCACTGGGCCGAGGATCAACGGCCTGTGGAGTTAACGGGGTCAGAGGCAGAGAAAGCAAGGTAATATTTAACAGCGGAGAAACAGGAGACTGCAGATGCTGGCAACTTGAGGGGGGAAAAAGACAGCAAAAACTGCAGGAGAAACTCAGTGGGTTTGCGCCAAATTTGAACTGAGAGGAGCAAGATTTATTGGGAACATGAGGGCCAACCTTTACACTCCAAGGTTGGTGGGTGTATGGAACCAGCTGCCCCAGGAAATAGTTGATGCAGGCACGAAACCATAATTTAAAAGACATTTGGACAGATATACTGGGTCGGAAAGGTTTATAGGTATAAAGGCCAAACTGGGGCAAAAGTTACTAGCTTTGACCAACATCTTGTCCGCCATTGGACGGGTTGGGCCAACGGGTCTATTTCGGTGCTGTGTTACTCTGCTAAATTTAGTTTAGAGATACAGCACGGAAACAGGCCCTTCGGCCCACCGAGTCCGCGCCGACCAACCAGCGATCCCCGCACACTAACACTATCCTACACGCAGGTACACAAAAATGCTGGAGAAACTCAGCGGGTGCAGCAGCATCTATGGAGCGAAGGAAATAGGTAACGTTTCGGGCCTGTTTCCCTTCAGGGTTTCGACCCGAAACGTTGCCTATTTCCTTCGCTCCATAGATGCTGCTGCACCCGCTGAGTTTCTCCAGCATTTTTGTGTACCTTCGATTTTCCAGCATCTGCAGTTCCTTCTTAAACACTATCCTACACACACTAAGGACAATTTATAATTTTGCCAAGCCAATTAACCTACAAACCTGTACGTGATTGGAGTGTGGGATGAAAACCCACGTCGCCTATCCATGTTCTCCACAGATGCTGCCTGACCCGCTGAGTTACTCCAGCACTCTGTGAAACGTCACCTATCTATGTTCTCCACAGATGCTGCCTGACCCGCTGAGTTACTCCAGCACTCTGTGAAACGTCACCTATCCATGTTCTCCACAGATGCTGCCTGACCCACTGAGTTATGGTGCAGCAGCATCTATGGAGCTAAGGAAATAGGCAACGTTTCGGGCCGAAAACCTTCTGGAAATAGGCAACGTTTTAACCCGAAACGTTGCCTATTTCCTTAGCTCCATAGATGCTGCTGCTGCACCCGCTGAATTACTCCAGCACTTTGTGTCCTTTTGTGTAAACCAGCCTCTGCAGTTCCTTGTTTACGTAAGATGGTGACAATTTTGGGAGATTGTAGCCCCAGCATCTAGTAGCTGTGACTGTGCAGGAAGGAACTGCAGATGCTGGTTCTCATCGAAGATAGACACAACATGCTGGAGTAACTCAGCGGGTGAGGCAGCATCTCTGGAGTGAAGGAATAGGAGACGTTTTGGGTCGAGACCTTCAGTTACTCCAGCACTCTGTGAAACGTCACCTATCCATTTTCTCCACAGATTCTGCCTGACCCCCTGAGTTACTCCAGCACTCTGTGAAACGTCACCTATCCATGTTCTCCACAGATGCTGCCTGACCCGCTGAGTTACTCCAGCACTCTGTGAAACGTCACCTATCCATGTTCTCCACAGATGCTGCCTGACCCGCTGAGTTACTCCAGCATTTTGCACCCTTGCTTGGTAAACCAGCATCTTCCTTGTTTCTGTAATATACTGATGAGTTTTCTGTCTTCATTGCCCTTTATGTGTTTGATTCTAATTTCTCAGGTGGACAACAAAGATCGTTCTTCCACTCAAGCCACAGAACCAGCAAATGCAAAATTTATTCCACGACATCGACCCTTCGCTGCTCTTGTTCCTGCACAGACTCCGTTCCATTACAATCATTAACAAGGTAATGTTTTTTAAAATGTTTTTGCTCATCTGCGGAATTCTCTGCCTCAGAGGGCGGTGGAGGCGGGTTCTCTGGATGCTTTCAAGAGAGAGCTAGATCGGGCTCTTAAAGATAGCGGAGTCAGGGGATATGGGGAGAAGGCAGGAACAGGATACTGATTGTGGATGATCAACCATGATCACATTGAATGGCAGTGCTAGCTCGAAGGGCCGAATGGCCTACTCCTGCACCTATTGTCTATTGTCATCGTAAGCTTATAATTGAAGCTGCTGCGAGCATCCCGGCATTTTATCTCGCTGTGATGTTCAAGAAAAGTTTTGAAGAGAGCTTCTTATGGTGTTTGCCATATAGGAGGAATTTCTTTAGCCAGAGGGTGGTGAATCTGTGGAATTCTTTGCCACAGACGGCTGTGGAGGCCACAAGTCAGTGGATATTTTTAAGGCAGAGATAGATAGATTCTTGATCAGTACGCGTATCGGGGTTATAGGGAGAAGGCAGGAGAGTGGGGTTAGGAGGGAGAGATAGATCAGCCACGATCGTGGACTTGATGGGCCGAATGGCCTTATTGGTTATGGTTATGAACGTTGAAAATAGCACATAGCAGCTTATTTTCTACTACACAGGATTTATAGAAACACAACTATTGCATGATAGCACCATGCTGATGCATAATAATAATAATAATAATAATAATAATCTTACTTATATAGCACATTTTTAGTCAACTTGCATTGACCCCAAAGTGCTTCACATAATTACATTACATTTACACTCAGGCAAAGGTGGGTGAAGTGTCTTGCCCCAAGGATAGTGTGCACTCCAAGCGGGATTCGAACCGGCTACCTTCCGGTCGCCAGCCGAACACTTAGCCCATTGTGCCATCTGTCGTCCCACTAAGCTAAATCACCTGTCTTCATTTTATTCAGTAAGTTGAAAAGAAATGTAAACGACATATTATCTAAACAGGTAAAGGGTCAGGATTTTCTGGTGACGCGGAAGGACCTTGCTAACAACATCTTGGAGGTGAAACACAGGACGGGAGCTGATCACTGGCTGGTGGTCAAGAGCATTCTTGATGCAAGAAAGGTCAGCTATTGTTCATTCTGCTACTCAAGCTCTGTGTACTCTGTGTCGTCTGAAGAAGGGTCTCGACCCGAAACATTACCCGTTCCTTCTCTCCAGAGCTGCTGGCCGGCTGTCCTGCTGAGTTTACCAACATTTTGTGTCTTGTCTCCTGTGTACATTGAGCGACTTGTGCAGAATCTCGAGCAAAAAGACAAAATGCTGGGCGAACTCAGCGGGTCAGGCAGCATCTGTGGAGGGACTGATCAATCTGAGGAAGGGTCCCGACCCAAATCATCATGTGTCCATTCCCTCCACGGATGCTGCCTGACCCTCCAGCACTTTGTTTATGCTCCAGCTTTCAGCGTCTACACTCTCTCTATCCCTTCCCCCCATCTCCATCTCTCCTCCCCCTATCTCCCTCTCTCCATCTCTCACTATCTCTCTCTCTCTCTCTATCTCTCCACCTCTCTCTCTCTATCTCTATCTCTCTCTCTCTCTCCCCCTCTCCCTCTCCCTCTCTCCCCAGCCTCTCTCTCCCTGAACTGAGAGCGGGAGAAAGAGCGAGCGAGAGAGAGAAGGAATGAGTGTCCCCCTCCCCCCTCTCCCTCCCCCTCTCCCTCCCCCTCTCCCTCCCCCTCCCCCTCCCCCTCTCCCTCCCCCCCCTCCCTCCCCCCCCCCCCCTCTCCCCTTATTCTCCCCCCCCCTCCCCTCCCTCTCCCTCCCTCTCCCTCCCTCTCCCTCTCGCCCTCTCTCTATGTTTCACTGTATCACTCTTATGTCCTGATGTACTGGATCAATACAATCCTGTTTCTGTGTTTGCAGATTAAAGACAATGTGGAATGCACTGAGCTGGCTCTTGCCTTTAAACTAGTCACTGAGAAGAGGAGCCAGAGACCAAGGAGCCAACCTGAGAAACAGCCCGTCTTTGCCTTCTTGCCCTTGAGGAGCTTTGGGTTCCGCTTCATCATACAAGGTCCTTTAAACCAATTAATAACAACCTCCTAGAAACAAAAATGCTGGAGAAACTCAGCGGGACAGGCAGCATCTCTGGAGAGAAGGAATGGGTGACGTTTCAGGTCTCAACCCAAAACGCCATCCATACCTTTTCTCTAGAGTTGCTGCCTGTCCCGCTGAGTTACTCCAGAATTCTCTGCATAGCACCATTTTTAATGCAATGGGATACGGGGAGAAGGCAGGAGAATGGGGTTGAGAGGGGAAAAAAACATAGAAATTAGGTGCAGGAGTAGGCCATGGGGTTGAGATCATGGCTGAAAGATAGATCATCCGTGCTTGAATGGTGGAGTAGACGTGATGGGCCGAACGGCCTAATTCTATTCCTATAATTTATGAACATGAACGTTCCCTATTAATGTAATGAGTCCGTTTAAAGAAGAATAACAAGAGCTGGTGTTTGATTTTGTTCTTCCAGTTTTTGGTCAATCTTTCTGTATCTCTCTATCCACAGGTGATTTTGATATCCCATCCTCCCGTGAAGATATTGACCGGGACAGTCCATGGAACCAGTGGCTTCGCTCCGAAATCCCACAGTTGTTTCTGAAAGCCATGGAAACATTCAATGTAATTGTTGCGCTGGGTTGTTTTTTTTGCTTTCTCAAAATAACAACGTCTTTTCATTTTGGTGTTTTCCGAAATTGGGGATAATACACAATAGACAATAGGTGCAGGAGTAGGCCATTCGGCCCTTCGAGTCAGCACCGCCATTCAATGTGATCATGGCTGATCATCACCAATCAGTACCCCGTTCCAGCTTTCTCCCCATATCCCCTGACTCCGCTATTTTTAAGAGCCCTATCTAGCTCTCTCTTGAAAGCATCCAGAGAACCTGCCTCCACCGCCCTCTGCGGCAGAGAATTCCACAGACTCACCACTCTCTGTGAGAAAAAGTGTTTCCTCGTCTCCGTTCTAAATGGCTTACTCCTTATTCATAAACTGTGGCCCCTGGTTCTGGACTCCCCCACCATCGGGAACATGTTTCCTGCCTCTAGCGTGTCCAAACCCTTGACAATCTTATATGTTTCAATGAGATCCCCTCTTATCCTTCTAAACTCCAGCGTGTACAAGCCCAGCTGCTCCATTCTCTCAGCATATGACAGTCCCGCCATTCCGGGAATTAACCTTGTAAACCTACGCTGCACTCCCTCAATAGCAAGAATGTCCTTCCTCAAATTAGGGGACCAAAACTGCACACAATACTCCAGGTGTCGTCTCACTAGGGCTCTGTACAACTGCAGAAGGACCTCTTTGCTCCTATATTCAATTCCTCTTGTTATAAAGGCCAACATGACATTCGCTTTCTTCACTGCCTGCTGTACCTGCATGCTTACTTTCATAGTGTTTAAGAAGGAACTGCAGATGCTGGAAAATCGAATGTACACAAAAATGCTGGGGAAACTCAGCGGGTGCAGCAGCATCTATGGAGCGAAGGAAAAAGGCAACGTTTTGGGACGAAACCCTCTAAAGAAGGGTTTCGGCACGAAACGTTGCCTTTTTCCTTCGCTCCATGGATGCTGCTGCACCCACTGAGTTTCTCCAGCTTTTTTGCTTACTTTCATAGACTGATCTACAAGGATCCCCAGATCCCGTTGTACTTCCCCTCTTCCCAACTTGACGCCATTTAGATAGTAATCTGCCTTCCTGTTTTTGCTACCAAAGTGGATAACCTCACATTTGTACGCATTAAACTTCATCTGCCATGCATCTGCCCACTCCCCCAACCTGTCCAAGTCACCCTGCATTCTCATAGCATCCTCCTCATAGTTCACACTGCCACCCAGCTTTGTGTCATCTGCAGTTGATGTAGTGGTGGTTTGAAAAGTGGGATTGTTTACAGCATTGGAGACACAAGAAACTGCAGATGCTGCAACCATGAGCGAAACACACAGAGTGCTAGAATAGTCCATTGTCTCCGCAGATGCTGCCTGGTCTTTGAGTTACTCCAGCACTTTGTGTTTTCACTCATTCATGGCATTTGAACCTCGTCACAGCTGAAATGACAAGTCTGCATCAACTCAGTTCTTTTGTCTTCATCCAAATCAGGATGCCAGTTGTCATGGCCACCAAAACACCTCAGAGGCAATGAGGTTTACATTTATATGGCGGAATCTCCCTCTAAGTTTATTGTATGGCGATTTGTAATAGGATTATAATTCATGTAGAGGTAACAGCAGTGCTTTCTGAAGGCGGTAACAATTTAAACAAATTGATGCACTGGGTAACAGTTTGGTTGTAGAGAATGGGAAGCACGGTGGCACAGCAGTAGAGTTGCTGAATACGTTTGATCCTGACCTCGGGGAATGTCTGTGTGGCGCTTGCACTTCTGTGACCACGTGGGTTTTCTCCGGGTGCTCTGGTTTCCTCCCACATTCCTAAGACATGCAGGTTAATTGTCCCTAGTGTGTAGGATAGTGCTAGCGCATGGGTGACCGCTGATCGGCGAGGACTCGGTGGGCCGAATGGCCTGTTTTCCCCCTGCTGTATCTCTAACACCATGACTAAAGTATAATGGGACTCTCCATTGTGTAAAATATCACAAAGTGTTTAGTTTGGAGATACAGCACGGAAACAGGCCCTTCGGCCCACCGAGTCCGCACCGACCAGCATTCCCCGCACACTGACACTACCCAATACACACTAGAGACAATTTACATTTACACCAAGCCAATTAGCCTACAAACCTGTACATCATTGGAGTGTGGGAGGAAACCGAAGATTTTGGAGAAAACCCACGCAGGTCACAGGGAGAACGTGCAAACTCCACCCAGACAGCGCCCGCAGTCGGGATCGAACCTGGTTCTCCGGCCCTGTAAGGCAGCAACTCTACCGCTGCGCCACCGTGACTGCCCCTTTACAACACACTTTACAAGGAGTGAAATATTTTTGATGTTAATCCCTGCAGAAAGCAATATGACACAAGTCTCCTTTTAATACCTTTGCAGAACCATCCCAGCTTTGATGGCCTGGAGGGACTCTGCCATTTCCTGCCATTCATTCCACTACCAGACGAGATCTTGGATTTCTTCCGACCTGTTGCCGGGCAAATTATTCAGATCCTTAGAGCAAAACCCTGTTTGCCAATAGCAGAAGACAAAGGTAAAGTATACTGACACTGAGTAAATGGGAATTAAAATGACAATTCATTCATACAGTCCAGTTTGCTGAATCATTTGAAACATGAAAATTACACTGCCAATAGCAGAATACAAACTGGAATGTTGCAATCCAGGTCAAACTAATTGAGATCTGGTTTTGGATTTGATAGTTTAGTAACATATTTGTTCTGCCTAGTTAGTCTCTTTCTTTCTCTATCCTTCTCTCCCCCATCTCTCTCTTTCTCTCTCTCTCTCTCTAACATATAAAATTATAAAAGGACTGGACTAGCTAGATGCAGGAAAAATGTTCCCAATGTTGGGCGAGTCCAGAACCAGGGGCCACAGTCTTAGAATAAAGGGGAGGCCATTTAAGACTGAGGTGAGAAAAAACATTTTCACCCAGAGAGTTGTGAATTTGTGGAATTCCCTGCCACAGAGGGCAGTGGGGGCCAGGTCACTGGATGGATTTAAGAGAGAGTTAGATAGAGCTCTAGGGTCTAGTGGAATCAAGGGATATGGGGAGAAGGCAGGCACGGGTTATTGATAGGGGACGATCAGCCATGATCACGATGAATGGCGTGCTGCTCGAATGGCCTCGTCATGCACCTATTTTCTATGTTTCTCTATCTCTATCTCTATCTCTATCTCTACCCTCTCTCTCTCTATCCCTATATATATCTCTCTCTCTCTCTCTCTCTCTCCCTCTCCCCCTCTCTCTCTCTTTCTATCTCTCTCTCTCTCTCTCTCTCTCTCTCTCTCTCTCTCTCTCTCTCTCTCTGTCTCTCTCTCTCCCCCTGTCTGTCTCTCTCTCTCGTTCCCCCTCTCTGCTCTCCCTCCCCCTCTCTGTCTCTCTCTCTCTCGCTCCCCCTCTCCCTCTTTCACTTCATTGCAAACAGTGCATGGTATCTGGAGGTGAAACAGCTGCAAAGGCAGCCTGCAGTTTGTATATGGTCTTCATCCTGTGATTCTGTCGTTGCAGCCGGCAGGATTGAATACAGATTGCCCTCGCAGATTGCCATCACACACGACATCTTGGTACAAGAGGTGATCACCGCAGAACTTCTGGAGAAACACCTGAGCTTGGCTTACCTAAACCCAGTGCTTCTGTCTTCTCTCAGTCCGGCCCTGGTCTCTGCACTTGGTATACACAAGCTCAGCAGCACCGACATCATTGCCATCACCAAAGCCATTGCCAAGGAGCTTGCAGAGACCAACTCTCCATTCAATGGTACCTAACTCAACCTTTTCTTGTTTTTATAAGTTACCCAAGATGTCCCCGATGGAGATTGTTCCCGATGTTGGGTCCAGAACAAGGGGTCACAGTTTAAGGATAAGGGGGAAGTCTTTTAGGACCGAGATAAGAACATTTGTTTTCACACAGAGAGTGGTGAATCTGTGGAATTCTTTGCCACAGAAAGTAGTTGAGGCCAGCTCATTGGCTATATTTAAGAGGGAGTTGGATGTGGCCCTTGTGGCTAAAGGGATCAGGGGGTATGGAGAGAAGGCAGGTACAGGATACTGAGTTGGATGATCAGCCATGATCATATTGAATGGCGGTGCAGGCTCGAAGGGCCGAATGTTTCTATGTCCTGATCCCAAAGCAGCATGTTGGTATGGAGTCTTCTTCTTCTAGCGAATGAAACATAAGCCAAAGGAATAGTTAGATCTCAAACCAGGTGTTGAGCAGCCAGGTTGTTGTCTGCGTCAATGTCTGCCGGGCCCTGAGCTCCATCTGGCGGGTGGTTCAATGATACGTTCGGTTATTGTCACTTGTACCTAGGCACAGTCAGATGTTCAACCTGGTAAAATCATACAGCAGTCGTCACCGAGGCAGTACACTAGTGTCCCCGTGTGTTGGTTCGACAGAGTTAAAAGAAAGTTCACCAAACAGCCTTAACAGCAGGCACCCCCCCCCCCCCCCCCGAGAGAATGGAGCAGCTGGACTTGTACACTCTGGAGTTTAGAAAGATGAGAGGGGATCTCATTGAAACATATAAGATTGTTAAGGGTTTGGACACGCTAGAGGCAGGAAACATGTTCCCGATGTTGGGGGAGTCCAGAATCAGGGGCCACAGTTTATGAATAAGGGGTAAGCCATTGAGAACGGAGACGAGGAAACACTTTTTCTCACAGAGAGTGGTGAGTCTGTGGAATTCTCTGCCTCAGAGGGCGGTGGAGGCAGGTTCTGTGGATGCTTTCAAGAGAGAGCTAGATAGGGCTCTTAAAGATAGTGGAGTCAGGGGATATGGGGAGAAGGCAGGAACGGGGTACTGATGGGGGATGATCAGCCATGATCACATCGAATGGTGGTGCTGGCTCGAAGGGCCGAATGGCCTACTCCACCTATTGTCTATTGATGCAACAATTTTATCTTTAAAATGTTCTTGGACACAGGAAGGTAGTTTTAAACCAAAAATTGGAGATAGACGCAAAATGCGGGAGTAACTCGGCAGGACAGGCAGCATCTCTGGAGAGAAGGAATGGGTGACGTTTCAGGTCGAGACCCTTCTTCAGACTTGTTACGGAGGGAAAGAGGAATCACAGATGGGGTGGGGGTGGGGGGGGCAGTGAGAGAGGATGTTGCTGAACTCTCGTCGGAGAGAGGAGGAGAACTTCTTCAAAGTAGACATACCTTGAGGAGATTTCGCAGTGGAGCAGACAAAATGTGTAGGAAAGAACTGCAGATGCTGGTTTTAATCAAAGATAGACACAAAATGCTGGAGCAACGGGCAGCATCTCTGGAGAGAAGGAATGGGTGATGTTTCGGGTCGAGACCCTTCTTCGGACTTCAGGGACTCGACTACCTCCACAATTCTGAGTTTAGGAAGGAACTGCAGATGCTGGTTTACACCGAGGATAGACACAATGTGCTGGAGTAACCCAGTCGGTCAGGTAGCATCTCTGTAGAACATGGATAGGTGACATTTAAGGTCGGGAGATAGACAAAAATGCTGAAGAAACTGAGCAGGTGAGGCATCATCTATGGTGTGAAGGAAATAGGCAACTTTTTGGGCCGAGACCCTTCTTCAGACTGATGTAGGGTGGGGAGAAGAAAGGAGAAAGGAAGAGGAGGAGCCAGAGGGCTGAGGGAGAGCTGAGAAGGGGAGGAGACAGCAAGGGCTACCGGAAATTGGAGAATTCAATGTTTATGCCGCTAGGGTGCAGACTGCCCAAGCGGAATATCAGGTGCTGCTCCTCCAATCTCCGGTGGTGCTCACTCTGGCCGTAGAGGTGGCCCAGGACAGAAAGGTCGGATTCGGAATGGGAGGGGCTCATCTCTCCCACGAAAGATTTGAAACATAAATGTGGGCGAATTAAAAACATTTGGTTGATTTATCTCGAACATTTTGTGACGATAATAGTGCCAACTTTCCCTGATTTAGATGGTGTGATGAAGAAAATTGCAAAGTTACTGGTGTGCAACTATCGTAGCCTTGAACAAGAGTACGGGAACTCGGACCAGTTCATTGAGGATCTGAAATCCGTGCCAATCATTCCTCTTGCCGATGGAAGCATGGCAGCATGGAAAGATCAGGCCATATTCTTCCCCCTTTATGATAAAGAGAATGAACAGTTTACAAAGCCGACTCCAGGTAATCGCTTCACGTTATGGATCTATTGTGCAATATCCAACACTACAAGGGCCGAATGGCCGGCTCCTGCACTGTGTCTGTTGTCTATTTGTTGCTTTGCAGATTTGTGAGTGTATCCAAGGTCTTCAGTTTAGTTTCATAAGATCATAAGTGATAGGAGTAGAATTAGGCCATTTGGCCCATTGAGTCTACTCCGCCATTCAGTCATGGCTGATCTGTCTCTCCCTTCAAACCCCATTCTCCTGCCTTCTCACCATAACCTCTGACACCTGGAATCAAGAATCTATCCATCTCTGCCTTAAAATATCCACTGACTTGTGGCCTCCTCAGCCTTCTGTGGCAAACAATTCCACAGTTTCGCCACCCTCTGACGAAAGAAATTCCTCCTCATCTCCTTCCTAAAGAACATCCTTTAATTCTAAGGCTGTGACCTCTAGTCCTAGACTCTCCCACTAGTGGAAACATCATACGGCCATAAGTGATAGGAGTAGAATTAGGACATTCGGCCCATCGTCAACACCATTCAATCACGGCTGATCTATCTCTCCCTCCTAACCCCATTCTCCTGCCTTCTGCCCATAACCCCTGACACCCGCACTAATCAAGAATTTATCTATCTCTGCCTTAAAAATATCTGCTGACTTTGCCTCCACTGCCTTCTGTGGCAAAGAATTCCACAGATTCGCCACCTTCTGACTAAAGACATTTCTCCTCATGTCCTTCCTAAAAGAACGTCCTTTAATTCTGAGGCCATGACCCCTGGTCCTGGACTCTCCCACTAGTGGAAACATCCTCTCCACATCCACTCCATCCAGGCCTTTCACTATTCTGTACGTTTCAATGAGGTCTCCACCCCCCCCTCATTCTTCTAAACTCCAGCGAGTAGAGGCCCAGTGCTGTCAAACGCTCATCATATGTTAACCCACTCATTCCTGGGATAATTCTTGTAAACCTCCTCTGGACCCTCTCCAGAGCCGGCACATCCTCGAATATTGTTACGTGTGCCGTGGTGCAGTGAAAAGCTTTTGTTCCGTGCTGACCAGTCAGCGGAAAGATAATACATGTTTACAATCGAGCCGTTCACAGTGTACAGATACATGAGTAAGGTAATAACATTTAGTGCAAGATAAACCCAGTAAAGTCTGATCAAGGATAGTCCGAAGGTCTCCAATGAGGTAGATAGTAGTTCAGGACTACTCTCTAGTTGTGGTTGGATGGTTCAGTTGCCTGATAACAGCCGGGAATAAACAGTCCCAGAATCTGGAGGTGTGCGTGCGTTTTCACCCTTCTGTACCTCTTGCCCGATGGGAGAGGGGAGAGGGGAGAAGAGGGAGTGGCTGGAGTGAGACTGGTCCTCGATTGTGCTGCTGGTCTTGGGAGGGAGGGGATGGGAAAAAGCCAGAGCAATCCTTGAAGTAACAAATGTAAACGATGGCCCAGCGGGTAGAGCTGCTGCCTCACAGCGCCAGGGGCCCTGCTTCAATCCTGACCTCGGGTGCTGTCATTGTGGAGTTTGCATGTTCTACCTGTGACCGCCTGGGTTTCCTCCGTCCGGGTGCTTCGGTTTTCCTCCCACATCCCAAAGACGTGCGGGTTTGTATGTAAATTGCCCCCAAGTGTGTCGGGAGTGGATGAGAAAGTGGGATAACATAGAACTAGTGTGAGCGGGTGATGGATGGTCGACACGGACTCGGTGGGCTGAAGGGCCTCTTTCCATGTGATATCTTTCAATCAATTAATAAAAAAAATCGTGTCATGAATGTAAGTCCTTTTTAATTTGTATCTGGTGGTTGTAGCTGATGTTGTGCAATGTAAAGCTGAGCACTGTCACAGTTGTGGCTTCTCCAAACAGGCTTGCAAGACCTCTATCTGGATCTAAAGACCATCCACCCCGACGTGCTTTCATGCCTTGACAATCTGGGCAACTCACAAGTCCGCAAGCTGCTGGAGAAGATGGATGTTCATTATCTTCAGCCAGACACAGTCGTGCATGAACACATACTACCCAATTTAAAGGACCAAAAATGGAAGGTGATTCATTTTAAATGTCCGCTCTCGACCCGAAACCTCACCTATTCCTTCGCTCCATAGATGCTGCCTCACCCGCCGAGTTTCTCCAGCATTTTTGTCTACCTTCGATTTTTCCAGCATCTGCAGTTCCTTCTTAATCAACTAGTCATAAAGGAAGTCATCAGTCAGTGCACCACTTCATAATAATGTCTGCGTATTGCATCCCCCCCATGCTCGTCGCTAATTTTCTCTTTCTCTCCATGACACGTGCAGTTGCGACAGGTTAGGATTTGAGAACAACACTAGTAACTCCCCCCTTCTACACAAAATCATGAGAGGAACACATTGGGTAGACACACATAGCCTCTTGCTTAGAGTGGGGAAATCGAGAACCAGGGGACATAGGTTGGGGTGGGAGGTTGCAACCTTCACGTGGTCCGCCCAGTTTTGACGAATGCAATCAACCCGGTGTGCACAATCAAATAAGGTCGAATAGAACATGTTGTCCTACAACTTTAGGCTGCGTACGCCATACGCAAGAAGAAGAAGGACATATGTGTAAGTGGGGGGGGGTAGATTTAATAGGAAACTGAGGGGTAACATTTTCACACAGAGGGTGGTGGGTGCATGGAACGAGCTGCCGGAGGAGGTCGTTGAGGTTGGGGCTATCGACATTTTTAAGAAACATTTAGACAGGTGCATGGATAGGAGGGATCTAGAGGGATGTGGGCCAAACACAAGCAGGTGGGACTAGGGAGCAAAGAGGTCCTTCTGCAGTTGTACAGAGCCCTAGTGAGACTACACCTGGAGTATTGACCTTCTCTCCCCCCACCAACCCTCACGGTCCCTCAGATCCACATCAGCCGGTCTCCTCTCCATCCACAAGTCTAACCTCCGCAGTTTTGGGGACAGAGCCTTCTCCAGGGCAGCTCCCGGGCTCTGGAACTCCCTCCCCCAACTGATCCGCAATTCCGTGTCCTTCACCATCTTCCAGTCCCGCCTCAAGACCCATCTCTTCACCTCTGCCTATCCTTAGCCCCACGTCCCCCTCCCTTTTCATCTGTGCATTAATTGCCTTATTATTGTGTTTTGTATTGAATTCTGTCATTACTTTGTGTACTAGTCATGTCTCTACTATTTATTTCATTCCCCTTACATGTTTATCCTCTACCTGCAAAATGTTTGTACGGTGTCCTTGAGACTCTTGCAAGGCGCCCATAAATAAAATTTATTATTATTATTATTATTATTATTATTATTATTATTATTATTGTGTGCAGTTTTGGTCCCCTAATTTGAGGAAGGACATTCTTGCTATTGAGGGAGTGCAGCGTAGGTTTACAAGGTTAATGCCCGGGATGGCGGGACTGTCATATGCTGAGAGAATGGAGCAGCTGGGCTTGTAAACTCTGGAGTTTAGAAAGATGAGAGGGAAACATTGAAACATATAAGATTGTTTAGAGCTTGGACACGCTAGAGGCAGGAAACATGTTCCCGATGTTGGGGGAGTCCAGAACCAGGGGCCACAATTTAAGAATAAGGAGTAAGCCATTTAGAACGGAGACGAGGAAACATTTTTTCTCACAGAGAGTGGTGAGTCTGTGGAATTCTCTGCCTCAGAGGGTGGTGGAGGCAGGTTCTCTGGATACTTTAAAGAGAGAGCTAGATAGGGCTCTTGAAAATAGTGGAGTCAGGGGATATGGGGAGAAGACAGGAACGGGGTACTGATTGGGGATGATCAGCCGTGATCACATTGAATGGCGGTGCTGGCTCGAAGGGCCGAATGGCCTACTCCTGCACCTATTGTCTATTGGCGGTGTGGGCAAGTAGGGCTGAAGGGCCTGTTTCCGTGCTGGACGACTCCATCTCACCCATTGTGTATTTTCAGAACAAGCTTCCAGGGGTGGTGATCAGCTACGGTGTCTTCCTCAAGATGCACTGCCAGGAGAATGAGCTGCAGCAGTTCCGACCTCACATCCCCATCCTCACCAGCAAAGGCTTCGTCTGCCCCTTCTATGTCAACGTCAACTTTTCACCCGAATACAAGAACGTTGTTGACCTGCCCGTGGATCTTCCAGGTAAAACAAAATTGTGGGGAGAGGGAACATGTACACAGATGAAGACACAAAGTGCTGGAGTAACTCAGTTGATCGCTGGAGGACATGGATAGGCAACGTTTCACATTGGGGCCATTCTAGTCAAGTCAAGAGAGTTTATTGTCATGTGTCCCAGATAGGACAATGAAATCCTTGCTTGCTGCAGCACAACAGAATATTGTAAGCATGAATACAGAACAGTTCAGTTCAATATAACTATATAACCATATAACAATTACAGCACGGAAACAGGCCATCTCGGCCCTACAAGTCCGTGCCGACACAACTTTTTTACCTTAGTCCCACCTGCCTGCACTCATACCATAACCCTCCATTCCCTTCTCATCCATATGCCTATCCAATTTATTTTTAAATGATACCAACGAACCTGCCTCCACCACTTCCACTGGAAGCTCATTCCACACCGCCACCACTCTCTGAGTAAAGAAGTTCCCCCTCATATTACCCCTAAACGTCTGTCCCTTAATTCTGAAGTCATGTCCTCTTGTTTGAATCTTCCCTATTAAAGGGAAAAGCTTGTCCACATCAACTCTGTCTATCCCTCTCATCATTTTAAAGACCTCTATCAAGTCCCCCCTTAACCTTCTGCGCTCCAGAGAATAAAGACACTAGCTTATTCAACCTATCTCTGTAACTTAGTTGTTGAAATATACACATAAATAAACAGATAAAGTGCAATAGGCTGTTACAGTTCAGAGTCTGTTTGTTGGCCAGTTTAATAGCCTGATGGCTTTGGGGAAGAAGCTGTTCCTGAACCTGGATGTAACAGATTTCAGGCTCCTGTACCTTCTGCCCGATGGTAGCGGAGAGATGAGCGTGTGGCTAGGATGGTGTGGGTCCTTGATGATGTTGGCTGCCTTTTTGTCCGAAACGTCACCTGTTCATGTTCTCCAGAGATTCTGCCTGACCCACTGATGGGCCTGTCCCACCTACATGATATTTTCGGCGACTGCCGGCACCCGTCATAGTTGGAGCAGGTCACCGAAAATGTTCAACATGTTGAAAATCCAGCGGCGACCAGAAAAAGGTACGACTCTTTGGGCGACTGCTCACAGCCATACAGACATGTTGCGGAGTGACGCCTATATGGTCGTGAGTAGTCACCCAAAGAGTCGTGCCTTTTTCTGGTCTTCGTCCACCTGTTGCGACTATGACAGGTGTTTGAAAAATCACCTAAAAAATCTTGTAAGATGATTCGGGCCCATTAGTTACTCTAACGCTTTTTTTGTAAACCAGTATCTGCAGTTCCTCATGTCTACGTTTGGGTATAGTGCAAATCCAGCAAACCATTCTCTGGTGAAACATTTCCGTTTAGAGATACAGCACGGAAACAGGCCCTTCGGCCCACCGAGTCAGCGCCAACCTGCGATCCCCTTACACTAACACTATCCTGCACACACTGGGGACAATTTGCATTTCTTGACCGAAGCCAATTAACCTACAAACCTGTACGTCTTTGGAGTGTGGGAGAAAACCGGAGATCTCGGAGAAAACCCACGCAGGTCACAGGGTGAACGTACAAAACTCCGTACGGGCAGCACCCGTTGTCAAGATTAAAGAGGAGGGTTTCGGCACGAAACGTTGCCTATTTCCTTCGCTCCATAGATGCTGCTGCACCCGCTGAGTTTCTCCAGCTTTTTTGTGTAACCTTCGATTCTCCAGCATCTGCAGTTCCTTCTTAAACACGTCAAGATTAAATACTTAGGCTTTGGTGCTGTAAGGCAGCAATTCTACCTTGTTCAAGAAGGAACTGCAGATGCTGGAAAATCGAAGGTGTGTATTTGCATTGTATGTCTGTACTGAACTCTATTGACTTAATTTCATGTCTAGGTGTGGACTGGGTGCTGGTGGACTCTTGTTACCTGAAGACAGACCACGACACTGACGCTTGGAGAACGTTCCTCATTGCACTCGGCGTGCAGGACTCGTTTATTTTTCAAAAGAGAAAAATGACCTTCACAAAACAAGAGCTGGTTAGTCCTGCTTCACAAAACAAGTCGTCCTGCTGGCTTACTGAACACAGAGCAGTACAGATGTCATAAAAATGAGCTGTACCAAAGATAGACCCAAAAAGACTCAGTGGGTCAGGCAGCATCTCTGGGGAAAATGGATACAGTACCCCATTCCTGCTTTTCCCCATATCCCTTCATTCCTTTAAATTCCCCCCACGCCCCCTCTGATCTTAAAGCTTTGCCCTCTAATCTTTGACATTTCCACCTCAGGAGAAAGATTCTGACTGTCGTGAGCCTACCCATGCCTCTCATCATTTAATAAATGTCCATTAGCTTTCCCCTCGAACTCCGGAGAAATGAATCTCCGTTTGTCCAGCCTCTCTTTGTAACTAAATGCCCACTAAACCAGGCAGTCTCCAGCGCTCTGTCCAAAGCCAGCAGATCCATTCTGTAATGGGGTGACCACAACTGCACTTGACACCAAATGCGGTCAGGCCAAAGCCCTATAAAGCTGCATCGTGCCTCCAAGGCAGTAGTGGTCACCCCTTAACTAAATGGATCTATCTGCTGGCTTCGGACAGAGAGCAGGAGAGGTTTACCAGGATACTTTGACCGATGAAGGCAAGCATACCGTACGTCTTTACCACTCTACCTACCTGTGTTTCCACTGCCATGGGGCAATGGATTTGGATCTCATGATCCAGCAGTGCTGGCTCGAAGGGCCGAATGGCCTACTCCTGCACCTATTGTCTATTGTCTATTCTGTACATCAATGGTATTAAGGGATCTACCATTAACTGCATAATATCCCCTTGCATTTGACCTTCCGAAGTGCAATATCTCAGACTTCCTGGATTGAACCTTACACACTATCACAATATTATATCTACTAAAATATTCCATTTTTTGTCCTCCTTCCTGCTTGTTTGCATTGCACCCAATTTGGTCTAAAGCTGGCGTTATCCTTCCCAAACCTCAAGCTTGAGTGTTAAGACCATAAGTGATAGGAGGAGAATTAGGCCATTCGGCCCATCAAGTCTACTCCACCATTCAATCATGATCTTATAGATGTGTACAAAATCATGAGAGGATTAGATCGGGTAGACGCACAGAGTCTTGCCCAGAGTAGGGGAATCGAGGACCAGAGGACATAGGTTTAAGGTGAAGGGGGAAAGATTTAATAGGAATCTGAGGGGTAACTTTTTCACACAGAGGGTGGTGGGTGTATGGAACAAGCTGCCAGAGGAGGTAGTGGAGGCTGGGACTATCCCAACGTTTAAGAAACAGTTAGACAAGTACATGGATAGGACAGGTTTGGAGGGATATGGACCAAGTGCAGGCAGGTGGGACAAGGGACATTGTTGGCCAGTGTGGGCAAGTTGGGCCGAAGGGCCTGTTTCCACACTGTATCACTCTATAGCTGATCTACCTCTCCCTCCTAGCCCCATTCTCCTGCCTTCTCCCCATAACCTTGGACACCTGTTAAAGTACTTATTTTAAATGATCTTTAGGCATCCAGCCCCTGGGCACCTATCTATGAATGTTGGCCCGACACGGCAGATAATGTATACGTCGTGGAAGATTATGTCTGCGAGGAGCTTCACGGGCTCCTAACCACACAGGATTTGTCCGAAGAGTTAAAACTAATGCAGAGAATGAACCTACTCAAACTTCTTGACAAAAACTGGGACTCGGGGTAAGTGAACTCCAAATTAGTTTCTTCTCCACTTTTGTTGCCTCCTTTCACCTGACTTTACATTGTTCAAGCACCTAAGCTGGCCTCCATTGCTACGGCCTTGTTTAATCTATGCATCATTCTTCCCCCATCCCCCCTCCCCCCCCCCCCCCCCCACGTCTCTTGCATGCTTTAGAACCAGGGGCCACAGTTTAAGAATAAGGAGTAAGCCATTTAGAACGGAGACGAGGAAACACTTTTTCTCACAGAGAGTGGTGAGTCTGTGGAATTCTCTGCCTCAGAGGGCGGTGGAGGCAGGTTCTCTGGATGCTTTCAAGAGAGAGCTGGATAGGGCTCTTAAAGATAGTGGAGTCAGGGGATATAGGGAGAAGGCAGGAACTGGGTACTGATTGGGGATGATCAGCCATGATCACATTGAATGGCGGTGCTGGCTCGAAGGGCCGAATGCCCTACTCCTGCACCTATTGTCTATTGTCTATTTCCTGCTTCCCCTCAGTGCAGAAGATAGACACAAAAAGCTGGAGTAGCTCAGGCAGCTCAGGCAGCATCTGTGGAGAATAGGAATTGGCGGAGGTTTGGGTCGAGACCCTTCTTTAGACTGTGAGTCGGGGGAAAGGGGAAACTAGAGGTGTGGAAAGGTTCAGAACAAATCACACCTGGCACCGATGACCCAAGGACAGGTGGAGTCCACAATGATTCATTGTTGGCCGTGGAAGAGAGGATAGTGAAGGGATATATGAATGCGAACAGTGGAACTGGCAGGACAGCTAGTGTGGGGGAGGGATGGGGAGAGAGGGTTACCTCAAATTGGAGAAGTCAACGTTTGCAAATGTATCTATGCCACTCGACTCAACTGCTCCATGCAACAGCAAGTTTATGTTCAGCACAGACATTGTGGGCCGAAGGGCCTGGTCCTCTGCTGTGCAGTAAGTTGATGAAGTGATATAGAGTGTGGCCTTCTAACATCTGTCTTCAAAGACTTGTTTGTGTAATGAGAGCATCAGAAATAAATCAGCATGTCATTAGTCCCCTTGTGTCACCTTCCCCAGTCATTTTAATGGTGGCTGATCATGTACCCATTACTGCTTTCCTGCACTTGATTATTATATTACATTGGTATTATTGTCACGTTTACCGAGCCACCGTGAAATTTAGTTTTGCGTGAGATCTAGACATAGATACAAGTAAGCCAAACTCTAGTACAATAGGCAACGGGGAATATATATATACAATATATATTAATGATTTGGACGAGGGAATTGAATGCAACATCTCCAAGTTTGCGGATGACATGAAGCTGGGGGGCAGTGTTAGCTGTGAGGAGGATGCTAGGAGGCTGCAAGGTGACTTGGATAGGTTGGGTGAGTGGGCAAATGCATGGCAGATGCAGTATAATGTGGATAAATGTGAGGTTATCCACTTTGGTGGCAAGAACAGGAAAGTAGACTATTATCTGAATGGTGGCCGATTAGGAAAAGGGGAGATGCAACGAGACCTGGGTGTCATGGTACACCAGTCATTGAAAGTAGGCATGCAGGTGCAGCAGGCAGTGAAGAAAGCGAATGGTATGTTAGCATTCATAGCAAAATGATTTGAGTATAGGAGCAGGGAGGTTCTACTGCAGTTGTACAGGGCCTTGGTGAGACCACAGATTGCATGCAGTTTTGGTCTCCTAATCTGAGGAAAAACATTCTTGCCATAGAGGGAGTACAGAGAAGGTACCAGACTGAGAGCAGGACATAAACGAAGAAAGACTGGAAGACTCGGCTTGGCTAGAATTTAGAAGGAGGAATTGCAAAATTCTTAAGGGGTGGACAGGCTAGGAAGATTTGATTGATGAAACAACTCAGTTTAAGGATTCGTTTTAGGACCGAGATGAGAAAAACATTTTTCACACAGAGATGAATCTGTGGAATTCTCTGCCACAGAAAGTAGCTGAGGCCAGTTCATTGGCTATATTTAAGAGGGAGTTAGATGTGGCCCCTTGTGGCTAAAGGGATCAGGGGGTAGAGAGAAGGCAGGAGACAGGCTGAGTTGGATGATCAGCCATGTATTGATGGCTGTGCAGGCTCAAAGGGGCCGAATGGCCTTCCTGCAATTTTTATGTTTCTATGAAAACAGAATGCAGAATATGTTCCGTGTAGTTAGTTCCACCGACAGTCCAGTCTGCAATGGGGCGTGATGGTCCCCCCCTTCCCTCCCTCTGCCCCCCACCCCCCCTCCCCCCCCCCCCCCCCCCCCCCCCCCCCCCCACTCTCTTCCCGGTGCAATTCATGAGCATTGATGTTCTGACGATGGCGACCCACTGCTCTGTACTGGTAGAGAGGGAGACACAAGCAGCAGCACAAGTGGTTTATGTTAGTAGTGGGTTTGGGGCAAGACCTCAGATGTCAGTAAACCATTGACTCTTTTCTTCGACATAATATAGTCTAACGCCGAGAGAGTTCCAGGATAAAATCTTATTAAAAAAATAAAATGTCCATCATCAAGGACCCACACCATCCAGGCCACACACTCATCTCCCCGCTACCTTCAGGTCGAAGGTACAGGAGCCTGAAGACTGCAAGGTTCAGGAATAGCTACTTCCCCACAGCCATCAGGCTATTAAACTCAACAGAAACAAACTCTTAGCATTAATAGCCCATTATCTGTTTATTTGCACTTTTATCTGCTTATTTATTCATGTGTGTATATATTTATATAATGGTATATGGACACACTGATCTGTTCTGTAGTCATGCCTACTATATTCTGTTGTGCTGATGCAAAGCAAGAATTTCATTGTCCTATTTGGGACACGTGACACTAAACTCTTTTGACTTGACTCTTGACATAACGTGAGAAATCTTGGCTGAGGAATGCACGCCTACATTGATTGATGAAACAACTCTTAATTCTTCCTTGCAGATCGAGATTGTCTCAGTTCTGCTCGGCTAGAGTCTTCGACAGCCAGGAGAAAGTGCTGAGGAACGATGTCGATTCTTCCTTTGCCATTTACCTGAAAACCTTGCCGTGGTTACCCACCGACAGTCCAGCCGCGGATGGTCCCGGGTTCCGCCCTGCCTACCTGCGCCCTATCGAGGCGTACCTGAGATCCAATGATTTAATGGAGCTCTTGGCCGACAATGTTAGCTACGTGTCTTGTGAGCTTCTCGAGAAGAGCACTTTTGCTGCTTTCGCCGGTAAGTACCAATGTTAAACCTTAGGTAAGACAAAAATGCTGGAGAAACTCAGCAGCTAAGGCAGCATCCATGGAGCGAAGGAATGGGTGGAGTTTCGGGTCGAGACCCGGAAGGAATAGGTGACGTTTCGGGTCGAGACCCGGAAGGGTCTCGACCCGAAACGTCACCTATTCCTTCGCTCCATAGATGCTTCCTGGTCTCGACCCGAAACGTCACCTATTCCTTCGCTCCATAGATGCTGCCTCACCCGCTGAGTTTCTCCGGCATTTTTGTCTACCTTCGATTTTTCCAGCATCTGCAGTTCTTTCGTAAACACCAAATAGTGGAGTTATGTACAGCTGGCGTGAAGCAATAGGCGACGTTTCTAGTCGAGACCCTTCTTCAGACCCGAAACGTCACCCATTCCCACTCTCCAGAGATGCTGCCTGTCCCGCTGAGTTACTCCAGCATTTTGTGTATGTCCTTGGTTGAAAGCAGCTTGGTTCTGCAGTTCCTTCCTACACATTCCCTTATCACAAGCTTCCCCAACTCAGGGGGGTAAATTTCGCCTACCCAGTGGGTCAAATTGTCGACTGTGGATTTGTACGTATTTTTTCTCATTGACCGCCTGTGTTTGGTTCTGGTATACTGTTCATTGTTCATAAATCATCATCATTGTTCATAATTAAGTGAAATCACATTATGTGCTATTAAAGTTGCCAGGGGTGAACGGGATGAAAAAGCCTTATTATATTTAAGAAGGAACCGCAGAAGGAAAATCGAAAGTAGACAAAAATGCTGGAGAAACTCAGCGGGTGCAGCAGCATCCATGGAGCGAAGGAAATAGGCAACGTTTCGGGTCGAGACCCTTCCGAGTCACCTATTCCTTTGCTCCATAGACAATAGGTGCAGGAGTAGGCCATTCGGCCCGTCGAGCCAGCACCGCCATTCAATATGATCATGGCTGATCATCCCCAATCAGTAACCCGTTCCTGCCTTCTCCCCATATCCCCTGACTCCGCTATTTTTTAAGAGCCCTATCTGGCTCTCTCTTGAAAGTATCCAGAGAACCCGCCTCCACTGCCCTCTGAGGCAGAGAATTCCACAGACTCACCACTCTCTGTGAGAAAAAGTGTTTCCGTTCTAAATGGCTTACTCCTTATTTTTAAACTGTGGCCCCTGGTTCTGGACTCCCCCCAACATCGGGAACATGTCTCCTGCCTCTAACGTGTCCAAGCCCTTAACAATCTTATACGTTTCAATGAGATCCCCTCTCATCTTTCTAAACTCAGATGCTGCCTCACCCACTGAGTTTCTCCTGCCTTATCATGTATCTGTACACTGTAAAGGGCTCGATTGTATTCATGGACTGTGTTTCCGCTGACTGGTTAGCACGCAATAAAGGCCTTTCGCTGTACCTCGTTGCACGTGACGATAGTCTGAACTAAAGTAAACTTTTCTTAGGGATCAAGAGCTCGTTAACTGTGGAAATGATGATCAACCATTTTAAGTCGTGGTGTGTGAAAACTCCGAGTGAACCCGGGGATGTGCAGGGAGCAGAGTTTCGAGCCAAGGTTGATCATATTTACAAGGTCTACGCCTACTTCGAAAGGAACTGCAACCACAATCAGCTGAAAGACCTGTTTGAACAATACCCAGCCGTGTTCATACCCAGCAAGTATGTACCTTCCTTCCTGTTCACAGCAGATGTCTCAAAGAAAAGTATTTACTGAGATGCTGCCAGGAATGCAGAGAAGATTTTCCTGGATGTTGCCAGGACTCACAAGTTATAGGTGTAGAATTAGGCCATTCAGCCCATCCAGTCCACTCCGCCATTCAATCAGGGCTGATCTCCGCCTCCCAATCCCATTTTCCTGCCTTCTCCCCATAACCCTTGACACCAGTTCTAATCAAGAATTTATCCATCTCTGCCTTAAAAATATCCACTGACTTGTCCTCCACAGCTCCACAGATTCACCACCCCGTGACTAAAGAAGTTCCTCCTCACCTCCTTTCTAAAAGAGCACCCCTTTAATTCTGAGGCTGTGACCTCTGATCATAAACTCTCCCACCAGTGGAAACATCCTCTCCACATCCACTCTATCCAGGCCTTTCATTACTCTGCAAGTTTCAATGAGATCCCCCCCTCAACCTTCTAAACTCCAGCGTGTACAGGCCCAGTGCTGTCAAACGCTCATCATATGCCAACCCACACATTCCTGGATTCAATCTTGTAAACCTCCTCTGGACTCTCTCCAGAGCCAGCACGTCCTTCCTCAGATATGGGGCCCAATTGCTCGCAGTACTGCAAATGCGCCTTATAGAGCCTCAGTATTTCATCTCTGTTTTCCAGTCCTGGTGATATAAATGCTGGCATTTCATTTGACTTGAGGGACAGAGCTGTAGGGTAAGGTTGAGCAGGCTAGCACTTTACTCCCTGGAGCGCTGGAGGAGGGTGAGGGGTGATTTTGCAACGGTCTGCAAAATTGTGAGAGGAACAACAGATCGGGTAAATGCATAGAGTCTCTTGCCCAGAGTAGGGGAATCAAAAACCAGAGGACATAGGTTTAAGGTGAAGGGGAAAAGATTTAATAGGGATTTAAGGGATGACTTGTTACACAAAGGGTGGTGGATGCATGGAATGTGCTGCCACGGGAGGTAGTTTGCGGCAGGGACTATCGCAACGATTACGAAAAATTTAGACAGGTACATGGATAGGACAGGTTGAGAGGGATATGGGCCAAACGCAGGCAGGTGAGACTAGTGTAGCTGGGACATGTTGGTCGGCGTGGGCAAGTTGGGTCGAAGGGCCTATTTCCACGATGTGGGATTCTGTGACTCAAGTGAGTCAATATTTTCTCTCCAGCACATATGACAGAAAGGTATGAATCAGTGGTGAGTACATTGCTGTTTGTGGCGTCTTGCTGTCTGTACATTGTCTCCCACATGCAATGAAGGACAACAATTATGAAATGATGGCTGGAAAGAAGTTAAAAGAATGTAGACATCATGAAAGCTGCTGTGCTGTGTTGCTTAGATAAGTGTTGGTAGGATGTAACAAGATTTGTTTCTAACATATACTGTAAGATGTCGCAAGATTTGAAGGGAAGGAAACAATTGTTTTTTTTCCCTTGTGTAAAATTCCAGTGCAGTTTTAACATGTGTCTTTCTTTTAAAACAGTGACTTGAATTGTCCTGGAACATTTTTCCATCAGAAAGAAGTGTGTTGGAATGATCCCACTAAAATTTTCCACCGGTATAAATCGCAAATCCAAGAAGCAAAGGATTCATTGCAGGAACCGCATCTGCTCGCCCCCTTCTATGGACACAAGGAGGACATGAAGGATCTGTTTCTAAAGGTGCTTCATGCTGATGTGCCTGAGCTACAGGGAGAGAGAGGTTGGGGCAGGCTGCGACTATTGCTTGGAGCGCAGGAGGATGAGGGTGTGATCTTATAGAGGTGTATAAGATCATGATGAGAATAGATTGGGTAAATACACAGTCCTATACCTGGAATAAGGGAACCAAGAACCTGGGACACAGGTTTAAGATGAGGCGGGGGGGGTGAGATATAATGGGAACCTGAGGGGCAATTTTTTTACATAAAGTGTGGTGGGTGCATGGAATGAGCTGGCGGAGGAGGGATGTTCTAGCAGAATGTTTAAAAAAAATATATATATTTGGACAGGTACATGGATAAGATATGTGTAGAGCAGTGGTTCCCAACCTTTTTTTGGCCATGCCCCACCTAATCACCTCTAAAATCCTGATGCCCCCCCCGCCCCATATGGTGATATATAATTCTTATCATTTAAAAAGTGAACTCCGTTTCAGCTGAAGAACCTTAAAACGCCAATACCTTGGTTGTAATAACTACACAATAAAGACCTTTTTTACCCCCCAAAAAATTATTTACTCAAAATAACATCTGAAACATAAACTACATATGTTTACCTGATGGAAAATCCAAAAAAATAAAAATCGAAAATTTGGACCCAGACCTCCTCAGTCGCGCTCAATTGCCCCCCTTAAAAATCAAATTACCCCCCTGTGGGGCGTACGCCCCATGTTGGGAACCACTGGTGTAGAGAGATGTGGGCCTAAGTGTAGATGGGGCATGTTGGTCGGCGTGGGCAAGTTGGGGCAAAGGGCCTGTTTCCACGATGTATGACTCTACGATTCTAATCTCCACTTGAACATTTTTTTTTAACTGATTTGACCTCCGCAGCCGTCAGGCAATGAATTTCACGGATTCACCACCCTCTGGCTGAAGAAAGTCTTCCTCGTCTCCATTCTCCAGCTCCATCCACCCTTGTAACACAATAAATTCCTAGAAATAACAATGTGATGAAGACAAGGAATATTGTTTTGGATTGTGGATGAAAGAATGAAAATTGCTTAGGGCATCATTTGTAGCACTCAATAGACAATAGACGCAGGAGTAGGCCATTCGGCCCTTCTTGTTCTACCACAACAAGAGAAAAGTCCTAAACTACTATCTACCTCGGACTACTATGGAGACCCTCGGACTATCTTTGATTGGACCTTACTGGCTTTATCGTGCACTAAACGTTGTTTCCTTTATCATGTAACCATACGCTGCGAATGGCTCGATTGTAATTGCGTATTGTGTTTCCGCATACAAGACAAGCTTTTCACTGTACCTCAGTACACGTGACAATAAACTAAACTAAACTTGTTTCACATTGCAGAGGCTGAATGTCGAACGAATCCCATCTATGAAGCACTATGTAGACCTGCTGGTGTTGATCTGTGGTTCGGTATCTTTACCCAACACTTCTGTCCTGCAGGATGTCTCTGTCATTTATGCAATTCTAGGTAAGCGCTGTTGCAAAATCTGAAGTTTGTTTAAAAATTTTTTTTTCACATGGGGGGGAAAAAGCAGGCATTTATTTGGTTTCTCATCTAATCTTCCACTTTTCTGTTTAACCGTGCCACCGTGAGTAAGATCGCTCGTTGTTCCAGCATGCCTAGTGTCCGTCACGCCCTGGATTACAATTAAACCTAGAACAGGTCATCACAGGAGCTGGGCCTCAGGCCCAAATTGTCGGTGCCAAAAATTACGCCAAGATAAACTAATCTCCTCTGCCTGCACGCAACCCACAAACGCGGAGTTTGCACGTTCTCCCTGTGGCCATGCGGGTTTCCTCCCACATCTCAAAGACGCGCGTGTTTGTAGGTTAAGCGGCCCTCTGTAAATTACCCCCTAGTGTGTAGGGAGTGGATGGGGGAAAGTGGGATCACATAGAACTAGTGTGAACGGGTGATAGAAGGTCGGCACGGACTCCGTGGGCTGAAGATTCCATGTTGAATCTCTCAACTAAGCTAACCATTTGACCTACAGCGCTAATTAAGAACTCAGAATGATAACTGAAGTTTAAGTGCAAGAAAACTCCAAGTTTTGGCTGGAACTCCTAAGATTAGCCAGTTAGTCGGCAGATTTAAGAAGGGTCCCGGCCTGAAACGTCACCTATTCCTTCTCCAGCATTTTGTGTCTATCTTTTGGTATAAACCAGCATCTGCAGTTCTTTCTCGCTACTGGGTTATTAATTCATTTTTACAAAACATTAAACTGGCCAGTGCATGCTTGTGATTTACAAAAAGATTACATTGCTAATATGTTTAAGAAGGAACTGCAGATGCTGGAAAAATCGAAGTTAGACAAAAATGCTGGAGAAACTCAGCGGGTGAGGCAGCATCTATGGAGCGAAGGAATAGGCGACGTTTCGGGTCGAGACCCTTCCGGGTCTCGACCCGAAACGTCACCTATTCCTTCGCTCCATAGATGCTTCCGGGTCTCAACCCGAAACGTCACCTGTTCCTTCGCTCCATAGATGCTGCCTCACCCGCTGAGTTTCTCCAGCATTTTTGTCTACTTTGCTAATATTTGCATTTTTGCAACCAAAAAAAAGTCATTCCCCTCTGTATAACATGGATGTATGGATATATAGAGGGCAGGAATGGGGATACTGATTGGGGATGATCAGCCATGATCACATTGAAGGGTCGAGGGCTTGGACATGTTAGAGGCAGGAAACACGTTCCCGATGTTGGGGGAGTCCAGAACCAGGGGCCACAGTTTAAGAATAACGGGTAAGCCATTTAGAACAGAGACGAGGAAACACTTTTTCTCACAGAGAGTGGTGAGTCTGTGGAATTCTCTGCCTCAGAGGGCGGTGGAGGCAGGTTATCTGGATGCTTTAAAGAGAGAGCTAGATGGGGCTCTTAAAAACAGCGGAGTCAGGGGATATGGGGTGAAGGCAGGAACGGGGTACTGATTGGGGATGATCAGCCATGATCACGTCGAATGGCGGTGCTGGCTCGAAGGGCCGAATGGCCTACTCCTGCACCTATTGTCTATTGTCTATAACCCTACAGGTCACATCATCTTAATCAGTATATTTATTTGTATTTTCTGTCCTGCAGCGGAGAAATGCAAGAAATGCAATGAATATGGTGATTCATGGGAACTCATCAAGGGCCACTGCCAGACACTGAAAGGTATGAATTGTGTTTCTAGTGTTTTATTGTCATGTGGCCCAGATAGAACAACAACATTCTCACTAGCAGCAGCACAACACAATATGCAAACATGGTAGACAATAGACAATAGGTGCAGGAGGAGGCCATTCGGCCCTTCGAGCCAGCACCGCCATTCAATGTGATCATGGCTGATCATCCCCAATCAGTACCCCGTTCCTCCCTTCTCCCCATATCCCCTGACTCCGCTGTTTTTAAGAGCCCTATCTAGCCCTCTCTTGAAAGCATCCAGAGAACCTGCCTCCACCGCCCTCTGAAGCAGAGAATTCCACAGACTCACCGCTCTCTGTGAGAAAAAGTGTTCCCTCGTCTCCGTTCTAAATGGCTTACTCCTTATTCTTAAACTGTGTGGCCCCTGGTTCTGGACTCCCCCCCCCCCCCCACTGTAAACAATATAATAAATGAGAAAAAAAGTTCAGTGTGTGTGTATATACACACAAACATACATACATATACATATATATATATAATAGACATAAAAAGCTCAGCAGTTATGGGTCAAGACCCTTCCTCAGTGTCTCTCTTTGGTTTAAACCAGCATCTGCAGTTCCTTCCTATATAGATATATTTGAGATGTATGTTCATATTGGAGGGGGAATCACACATCAGTCCCTATAATCCATTTAACTTGACACCCCTTCAATGTAGAATAATTGTCCTGGATAACAGCCTCAGATTATATCGTTCAACTCCACATTTTAGATTTATTGACCATCATTAACGACTGAGCACAGAGAAGTCTAACACAAGGATGGGTCCTTCGGACAACCCTGTCCTTGCCGAACATGATGCCAAGTTAAACTTATCCCCTCTGCCTACACGTGATCCATAATCCCTCCATCCCCTACATATCCACGTGCCTGTCTAAAAGCTTCAACCCTCACTATTGTATCTGCCTCCACCACCTCCTCCAGCAGTGCATCCACCTCACATTGAAAAAACAAACGCCCCGTACATCTCCTTAAAAAGCTGCCCCGCACTTCTTAAATTATGTCTTCTATTCTTTAACATTTCCACAGTGGGAAGGGTTAGATTTAGCTCTTGGGGCTAACGGAATCAAGGGATACGGGGAGAAAGCAGGAACTGGGTACTGATTTTGGATGGTCAGCCAGGATCATATTGAATGGTGGTGCTGGCTCGAAGGGCCAAATGGCCTACTCCTGCACCTATTTTCTTTGTAAAAGGTTCTGACTATCTACCGTGTCTATGCCTCCCATCATTTTATATATTTCTATCAATGTCGAGTAAGTACATGTTAATAAGATTTTTGGCTTATTCCTATGAATGTTACCTTGCTGGTGTGGTTCCCATTGATTAGAATTCCTGTTATTCCTAATGAACTAATTTTATCTGTGGTGGTTAGGAATGATAAAAGATGAGAAGATATTTCCTGCCAAAGATAATCGCTGGGTGTCCCTGGCCAACCACCCCATCCTACCCGACGATAAGCACCTGGAGCGGATGTTTAAAGCCCAGTCTCTGTGTTTTCTGACTCGCCCTGCTCCCGAGAAGTATCGTCCACACGCCAGGAACAGTAGCAAGCAAGGTAACGCTGTTTATATCGTTACATCGGCACCCTAGACATACAGGGGATTAGACTTTCGAGATACAGCACGGAAACAGGCCCTTCGGCCCACCCAGTCCATGCCGACCAGCGGCCTACCCTGTACACTAGCACTATCCTACACACACTGGGGACAATTTACAGTTATACCGAAGCCAATTAACCTATAAACCTCCCGCACGTTTTTGGCGAGTGGGAGGAAACCGGAGTAAGCCATACTCCCAAAGACGTACGGGTTTGTAAAATTGTCCTTTGTGTGTAGGTGTTACGGAGGGGGGGGGGGGTGACCATTGGTCGGCACGGTCTCGATGAGCCGAAGGCCCTGTTTCCGCTCCGTATCTCTAAAGTAAACATCTTGGCAAGGAATAATCCACTTGTCCTCATAGTCTGGGTCATGTGAGTACAGAATAACTGGACAGATAACTCAGGCCAGTTCCAACCCGAGATTTGGTTTAGTTTAGAGATACAGTGCAGACAGGCCCTTCGGCCCACCAAGCCTGTACCGACCAGCGATCGCCCCACATTAACTCTATTCTACAACGCTAGGGATAATATATATTTATACCAAGCCGATAGACCTACAAACCTGTACGTCTTTGGAGTGGGGGAGGAAACCAAAGCTCTCAGAGAAAACCCTCGCAGGTCACGGGGAGAACGTACAAACTCCATACAGACAGCACCCGCAGTCGGGATCGAACCCGGGTCCGTGGCGCTGTGAGGCAGCAGCTCTACCGCTGTGCCACCCCTAGGAGATACTTAGGAGAACATTGCGAGAACAAGTTTAAAGTGTAAAATGCTTGGAACTGCTGCACATAATCGGAAACCATTTCTTTCACCAGAGAATCGATTTAACGAGGAAGATCGCAACTTATTTTTTGATATCTGTGGCGTGGTGCAGCTTTCCAGCTGTGTCACTGTGGAAGCTCAGACTGAAGACTTCAGACTCTGCCCTCGTGTCCAAAACTTTGTCCATTCTATAATCCCCTTCATCCAGAGGTGGTTTTATCACCACAGCGACTTAACTGATGTCTATAAAGAGCTGCAGGACAGTAACATTGCCGCATCTCTCAAATCCATGGCCTTCTACCAGGTGGGTAGCCCGCTTAAAGCCCTCAGTTTTATAAGCAACATGAATAGAGTCATACAGCCTAGTGGAAACAGGCCCTTCGGCCCAACATGCCGACCCTCACCAAAATGTCCCATCTACACTGGTCCCACTAAACCCATCCTATCCGTGTACCTAATTGCTTCTTAAAACATTGCGATAGTCCCAGCCTCAACTACCTTCTCCGGCAGCTCGTTACATACACCCGTCACCCATTGCTTGAAAAAATGACCCCTCAGATACCAATAAATCTTTCCCCTTCACCTTAAATGTCTGCGCTCTGATTCTCGATTCCCCTACTCTGGGCAAAGGGTCCAATCTATTCCTCTCATGATTTTATAATACTTTGCATCTGCAATGCCTTAAACTGCGAGGGATTCCTCCCACTCTACACTCTTATTTTTATTCTTCTATGAATTTAGAATATCCCTTCTAGTTTAGTTCAGAGACGCAGTGTGGAAACAGGCCCTTCGGCCCACTGTGTCCACGATGGCAATAGACAATAGGTGCAGGAGTAGGCCATTCGGCCCTTCGAGCCAGCTCCGCCATTCAATGTGATCATGGCTGATCATGCCCAATCAGTACCCCGTTCCTGCCTTCTCCCCATATCCCCTGACTCCACTATCTTTAAGAGCCCTATCTTGGTCTCTCTTGAAAGCATCCAGAGAACCTGCCTCCACCGCCCTCTGAGGCAGAGAATTCCACAGACTCACCACTCTCTGTGAGAAAAAGTGTTTCCTTGTCTCCATTCTAAATGGCTTACTCCTTATTCTTAAACTGTGTGGCCCCTGGTTCTGGACTCCCCCAACATCGGGAATGACCAGCGATCACCCGTTCTCACTAGTTCTGTTTTATCCCAATTTCTCATCCGCTCCCTACACGCTGGGGACAATTTACAGTGGGACAATGAAGCTACGGGTTGGGAATGTGGTCAGGATGGAACCCGGGTCTCTGGCGTTGTGAGGCGGTGGCTCTACCCGCTGCGCCACCGTGCGTTTTCTAGAGTCAAGAGTGTTTTATTGTCATATGTCCTGGACGGGACAATGGAATTGTTACTTGCTGCAGCACAACAGAATATGTGAATATGGAAACATTGTATATAATGGGGGGGAAAAACAAAAACGTTTAATAAATAACAACTATAGTGCAAATAATATAGTCTTTTGCAGTTCCGAGCTCATAGCTTATTCGTTGTGTTTAATAGCCTGATGGCTGTTGGGTAGAAGCTGTTCCTGAACCTGGACGTTGCAGTCTTCAGGCTCCTGTACCTTCTCCATGATGGCAGCGGTGAGATGAGTGTGTGGCCAGGATGGTGTGGGTCCTTGATGATTTTGGCTGCCTTTTTGAGGCAGCGACTACCATAGATCCCTTCGACGGTGGGGAGGTCAGAGCCGGTGATGGACTGGGCAGTGGTCACCACTTCTTGTTGTCTTTTCCGCTCCTGGGCAGACTTAGCGGCCATTTTGTATACTGGGACCCGATTTGATGGCGACTACACTTTAAATTGTGCAATAAAATTCCATGCATCCCTCTGGAAGAAAGCAGAAGTGGTTTTAGTTTGGCTTTTTGTGCTTAGTTTAATTTATTGTCACTTTTATAAGTTTATTAGTGTACCAAGGTACACTGAAAAGCTTTTTTGTTGCACGCTGAGAAGAAACTGCTCCTGAATCTGGAGGTGTGCGTTTTCACACTTCTGTACCTCTTGCCTGATGGGAGAGGGGAGAAGAGGGAGTGGCCGGGGTGAGACTGGTCCATGTTGATGCTGCTGGCCTTGCCGAGGCAACGTGAGGTGTAGATGGAGTCACTGGAAGGGAGGTTGGTTTGTGCGATGGTCTGGGCTGCGTCCACAACTGCATTTATGAATGTGTCTTCAAAGAGAAGGCTCCTCGGGCAAAGCTGTTGTCCATCAGTTCTGCACCAGGTATCAGCTTGGCTCACAGGCAGGTGGGTTGCAAGTGGATACTCACAAGTTCATAACTGATAGGAGCAGAATTAAGCCATTCGGCCCATCAAGCCTACACTGCCATTCAATCATGGCTGATCTATCTCTCCCTCCTAATCTAATTCTCCCACCTTCTCCCTGATGCTCGTACTAATCAAGAATCTATCTCTGCCTTAAACAATTGTCCCTCTTCTAATTGTTCTTCTTCAGGTTGGTAAGCTGTATCTCTACTATCAGCTGACTTTGCCGGACAAACCACCTGTGTTTGAGCAAGAGAACATAAATTGTCACTTGAAGAATAAGAAGACTTTCTACATTCAGAAGGATCACGTCACATCATTTATTGACATCTGCAGGTGATGACATTCGACCCGAAACGTCGCCTATTCCTTCACTCCATAGATGCTGCCTCACCCACTGAGTTTCTCCAGCATTTTTGTCTAACTTCGATTTTTCCAGCATCTGCAGTTCCTTCTTAAACATATTAGCAATGTAATCTTTTTGTAAATCACAAGCATGCACTGGCCAGTTTAATGTTTTGTAAAAATGAATTAATAACTCAAACCAAAAGATAGACACAAAGTGCTGGAGAAGGAATAGGCGACGTTTCGGGTCGAGATCCTACTTCAGGCTGATGTTGGTAGGGGGGGTGGGAAAGAAAGGAAGAGGCGGAGACAGTGGGCTGTGGGAGAGCTGGGGAGGGGAGGGGATTGAGGGAGAAAGCAGGGACTACCTGAAATTGGAGGTCAATGTTCATACCACTGGGGTGTAAACTACCCAAGCGAAATATGAGGTGCTGCTCCTCCAGTTTGCGATGGGACTCACTCTGGCTATGGAAGAGGCCCGGGACAGAAAGGTCGGCTACGGAATGGGAGGGGGAGTTGAAGTGCTGAGCCACTGGGAGATCTGGTTGGTTATTGGGAACTGAGCGGAGGTGTTGGTCTCACCGATGTACATTGAGGTGGGACATGAAACATTGGCCATTTCTTTAACGTGGTTTTTATTCCTTTATCTTCCTAGAGAGCTCGTGAAATTGTTTGATCTTAACAAGGAACTTGAAAAAGAACTCGAACACTTCCTACAGAGACTCGTCTCCTGCTTGGAGGTAACACTTTTGCGTTCAAAATGAAATGTTTACGATTAACTTAAACAAACTCATCGGGAAGGCCGGCTCCGTCCTGGGTGGCGGAGATTGGAGTTGGAGTTGGATCCACGGGAGGTTGGTCTGGGAGGGGGGGGGATGCTCCTCAAACTGCGGAGCATCCTGGACAATACAGCTCACACCCCCTCCATGACACACTGGTCAACCTGAGGAGCACCTTCAGCAACAGACTGGTTCCACCAAGATGCAGCACAGAACGCCACAGGAGATCCTTCTTCCCTGTGGCTGTCAAACTGTACAACTCCTCCCCCTTCTGTCGTGGGGTAGACTGAGACTGATTGCCCCCTCCCTCCCCCCAGCACACCCCCCAATCCTTTCCACTCGTCACTTTCATTTCATGTTTCATGTATTTTGTTTTTTTTATGACACTTGTGGGATCAATTTCCCTCCTAGGATAGACAATAGACAATAGGTGCAGGAGTAGGCCATTCGGCCCTTCGAGCCAGCACCGCCATGCAATGTGATCATGGCTGATCATCCCCAATCAGTACCCCGTTCCTGCCTTCTCCCCATATCCCCTGACTCCGCTACCTTTAAGAGCCCTATCTAGCTCTCTCTTGAAAGCATCCAGAGAACCTGCCTCCACTGCCCTCTGAGGCAGAGAATTCCACAGACTCACCACTCTCTGTGAGAAAAAGTGTTTTCCTCGTCTCCGTTCTCAATGGCTTACCCCTTATTCTTAAACTGTGTGGCCCCTGGATCTGGACTCCCCCAACATGGGGAACATGTTTCCTGCCTCTAGCGTGTCCAAACCCTTAACAATGTTATATGTTTCAATGAGATCCCCTCTCAAACTCCAGAGTGTACAAGCCCAGCAGCTCCATTCTCTCAGCATATGACAGTCCCGCCATCCCGGGAATTAACCTTGTGAACCTACGCTGCACTCCCTCAATAGCAAGAATGTCCTTCCTCAAATTAGGTGTGTCTGTGTGTCGTTACATGGTACAAACTAGAGAGATGAGATTTAAACATAGTTTGTTTCAGTTCTAAACTTTGTGGCCTTGATGTGTAACGTTGGAGGTTGCCGATATTTGACACAACGCACCTGATGGCTGGAAATATGGCTTTCCTTTTGCCATTTCAAGCGACTCTTGGAACAGTGGGCAGCGGTTACCACCGTACAAATAATCCATCCACTTTCAACAGTGATGGTACCTTGGAACTAAACCAAAGCGAGAAAATCAGTGTTACATCTATGGAGCGAAGGAATAGGTGACGTTTCGGGTCGAGACCCGGAAGGGTCTCGACCCGAAACGTCACCTATTCCTTCGCTCCATAGATGCTGCCTCACCCGCTGAGTTTCCCCAGCATTTTTACCTACCTTCGATTTTTCCAGCGTCTGCAGTTCCTTCTTAAACAATTCTTTTATTTGTTTTTAAATCTTTGAATGGCCTCGCCCCGCCTTACCTCTCTGAGCTGCTCCACCTATATGCTCCTACCCGGTGCCTCAGGTCAGCGGATCAGCTGCTCCTTGAGGTACCAAGGTCTAAGCGGAAGCTCAGAGGGGATAGAGCCTTTTCTGTTGCTGCCCCGGCACTCTGGAACACCTTGCCGCTGCAGATCAGACAGGCCCCTTCACTGTCCATCTTTAAATCCTCCCTAAAAACTCACTTTTATTCACTGGCTTTCGACACTGGCTGAGACATTGTTCCTGTTTTAGTGCTTTTAATGTCTTTTAATTTTTACTGTTTTTATAGTCCTGTCGTCTTAATGGTTTTAGTAGTTTGTAATAACTTTTTGTTGACTTCCCATGTACAGCACTTTGTGGTAACTGATGTTGTCTAAAAGCGCTTTGTAAATAAAGTTATTATTATTATTATTATTAACTCGGTGTTGCAAACAGCTGACACCAGCAGACTGTATGAATTTATGATCAAAGCAAGATGCAGCGAAGACCTCGACAGGTCAGGCGGAATCTGCGGAGGGACAAATTCAGGCGACGTTTCAAGTCGACGTGTTTGTTCGGCCGCACCAGCTTTGTGCTCTCAACTGTTGACTATAGTCAGTGAAAGTTGCCGTGGTGGCGCAGCGGGTAGAGCTGCTGCATCACAGCTCCAGAGACCCGGGTTCCATCCCGACTACGGGTGCTCTCTGTACACAGTTTATACGTTCTCCCCGTGACCTGCGTGGGTTTTCACCGGGTGCTCCGGTTTCCTCCCGCACTCCAAAGGCGTACTAGTCTGTAGGTTGACAAGAATGCTGGAGAAACTCAGCGGGTGAGGCAGCATCCATGGAGTGAAGGAAATAAGTAACGTTTCGGGCCAAACCCTTCTTCAGACTGGTTGAAACCCTTCTCCATACACGTCTTTGGTAAAATTGTAAATTGTCCCGAGTGTGTAGGATAGTGCTAGTGTACGGGGTCATTGCTGGTTGTGGTGGGCCTCAACGCCCACTTCCACGCTGTATCTCTAAAGTTTAATGTCAAGTCTAAAGGGCAAAGAGGGAAGTGGTTCTGCCCTGTCCCGGGCAATCTAGAGCTCATTTGGTTACGTTTATGTTAGAGATAAACTGAGCTAAATTAGTTTAGAAACATAGAAATTAGGTGCAGGAGTAGGCCATTCGGCCCTTCGAGCCTGCACCATTCGCCATTCAATGTGATCATGGCTGATCATCCAACTCAGTATCCCGTACCTGCCTTCTCTCCATACCCTCTGATCCCCTTGGCCACAAGGGTCACATCTAACTCCCTCTTAAATATAGCCAATGAACTGGCCTCAACTACCTTTTACACTAACTTGCACTGGATCCGGTAAAGGCCTTTGTTCCAAAGTATCTCGAGTGCCCAAGAAGACTGCATAGCAACCCAAGGTCCCCATTGACAGAACTGAGTTCAATTAAAAGATACAGCATGGAAACAGGCCCTTCGGCCCAACAGGTCCCCGCCGGCCATCGATCACTCATTCACACTAGTTCTATGTTATCCCATTTTCTCATCCACTCACCACGCGTCTTTGGAGGTGTGGGAGGGAACCGCACCCAGAGAAAGCCCACGCGGTCACAGGGAGAACGTGCAAACTCCACACAGACAGCACCCATAGTCTGGATTGAACCCGGGTCTGTGGCGCCGTGAATGTTCTCCCGTGTGTTGACGTTTGTGCCTCTTGTGTTCGCAGGATGCAAATACACTGCAAAGATTTTTTAAGAAGGAGGACGTTGGTGAATTGCCAGAAGGTGAAGGGGCGTGGGAGGTTTCAGCGGCCCCTGAGATAAACATGGAGCCACGGTTCACAGGTAAAGGACAATCTCAGACCCGCCGACTATCTCAGATCTCAGAGCACTTTACTGGACTTTATCTTGCACTCGGTGTTAAACCGTACAAACCTTGTGTATCGCTGTGGATGGCTTGATTGTAATCATGTATAGTCTTGCCAGCTAGTGAGTGCACAACAAGACAGCGTTTCATTCTGTTTAAGAAGGAACTGCAGATGCTGGAAAACCGAAGGTAGACAAAAATGCTGGAGAAACTCAGCGGGTGCAGCAGCATCGATGGAGCGAAGGAAATGGGCAACGTTTCGGGTCGAAACCCCGAAGGGAAATAGGTAACGTTTCGGGCCGAAACCCGGAAGGGTTTTGGGCCGAAACGTTGCCTATTTCCTTCGCTCCATAGATGCTGCTGCACCCGCTGAGTTTCTCCAGCATTTTTGTCTACCTGTGTGTAGGATAGTGTTAGTGTGCGGGGATCGCTGGTTGGTCGGCGCAGACTAGGTACGTTGCCTATTTCCTTAAGGGTTTCATCCCGAAACATTGCCTATTTCCTTCACTCCATAGATGCTGCTGCACCCGCTGAGTTTCTCCAGCTGTTTTGAGTACCTTAGCTTTTCATTCCAGCTCAGTGCACTGACGATGAGACACTAAACTAACAGCAAGAGGAATCTACCACTAGAGAGCGCTCCTGAGCTACCAACTAACTCCTACCCCACTGGTGGCAATAGACAATAGGTGCAGGAGTAGGCCATTCGGCCCTTCGAGCCAGCACCGCCATTCAATGTGATCATGGCTGATCATCCCCATTCAGTACCCCGTTCCTGCCTTCTCCCCATATCCCCTGACTCCGCTATTTTTAAGATCCCTATCTAGCTCTCTCTTGAAAGCATCCTGAGAACCACAGACTCACCACTCTCTGTGAGAAAAAGTGTTTCTTCGTCTCCGATATAAATGGCTTACTCCTTATTCTTAAACTGTGGCCCCTGGTTCTGGACTCCCCCAACATCGGGAAGATGTTTCCTGCCTCTAGCGTGTCCAAACCCTTAACAATCTTATATGTTTCAATGACATTCCCTCTCATCCTTCTAAACTCCAGAGTGTACACACCCAGCTGCTCCATTCTCTCAGCATATGACAGTCCCGCCATTCTGGGAATTAACCTTGTGAACCTAGACCCTCAATAGCAAGAATGCCCTTCCTCAAGTTAGGGGACCAAAACTGCTCACAATACTCCAGGAGTGGTCTCACTAGGGCCCTGTACAACTGCAGAAGGATCCTCTTTGCTCCTATATATTTGATTCCTCTTGTTATAAAGAAAACAAAAATGTTTACATCCTGCCATTCACTTTCTTCACAACGTTATATCCTTTTATCATTTCGCTGTGGACGGCTTGATTGTATCACCTACAGTCTTTTCGCTGACTGGTTAGCATGCAATAAAAATGCTTTTTTTCACTCTACCTTCCAATACTGTACCCGCATGCTTACTTTCATAAACTAATCCTGGCTTCATTCTGGTCAACCTCTTCCGCGTCCTCTCCAAGGTCTCCACATCCGTCCTATAATGGGGGAGACCATAAGCGAGATAGAGGAGTCAGGGGGTATGGGGAGAAGGCAGGAACGGGGTACTGATTGGGGACGATCAGCCATGATCACATTGAATGGCGGTGCTGGCTCGAATGTTTTGCCTGAGAGTGACTCACCAAATAGTGGAAGGGGGACAAAAATGCTGGAGAGATTCAGCGGGTGAGGCAACATCTATGGAGCGAAGGAATAGGTGACGTTTCGGGTCGAGACCCGGAAGGGTCTCGACCCGAAACGTCACCTATTCCTTCGCTCCATAGATGCTTCCAGGTCTCGACCTGAAACATCACCTATTCCATCGCTCCATAGATGCTGCCTCACCCGCTGAATCTCTCCAGCATTTTTGTCTACCTTTGATTTTTCCAGCATCTGCAGTTCTTTCTTAAACACCAAATAGTGGGGTTAGTTGGTGGAGATTCAGTGAGATTGAAGTTGAGATAAGTTAATAAATTCTAGGAGCAGAATTAGGCCATTCGCCCCATCAAATCTACTCTGCCTTTCAATCGTGGCTGACCCATCTTTCCCTCTCAACCCCATTCTTGTGCCTTCTCCCCATAACCCCCCGACATGCTGACCCTGACCCGACACACAGATGATTGAACCTGTTCCTGGAAGTAACGCGTTTTAAATGCTGAGGACATAAAATGAAGATGCAAGCAATATTATAGTCGTACAGAGTGAAAACTGGCCCTTCGGCCCAACCCGTCCAGGATAGCCCATCTACGCTAGTCCCACCTGCCCGCGTCTCTCTAAGCTTTTCCCCTTCATTCCTTCTCCATTTTGTCCAGCAGGTAAAGCAACTGTTCCAGTGCAAGGCCAGAGCGTGAGTGGTGTAGAAGCCCAGAAGAAGAAGGATGACAGCACAGATGAAGAACGGACTTTGGGGAGTTGGCCACCAAGATCATCCCTCTACGCCTATCCTGACGCCACGCCCAGTAAGAGGTCTTCTTGCTCGAACGGGGAGAAGGCAGGAGAACGGGGCTGAGAGGGAAAGATTGAATGGCGGAGTAGACTCGATGGGCCGAGTGGCCTCGTTCTGCTCAGGAACGGTTAAAAGGGGGAGCGTGAGCTTCGATGCGATACGATATAACTTTATTTATCCCAGGAGGGAAATTGAACAACAGTCATAAAACGCAAGATACATGAAACATGAAATTAAAGTGGCGAGTGGAAAGGATTGGGGGGGGGGGGTGCAGAGATTGGGGAGTCAGTCTCAGTCTACCACCACACCACGACAGAAGGGGGGGAGTTGTATAGTTTGACAGCCACGGGGAAGAAGGATCTCCTGTGGCGTTCTGTGCTGCATCTTGGTGGAACCAGTCTGTTGCTGAAGGTGCTCCTCAGGTTGACCAGTGTGTCATGGAGGGGGTGAGCTGTATTGTCCAGGATGCTCCGCAGTTTGAGGAGCATCCTCCCCTCCAAGACCACCTTTGGGTCTTTATTCAACGTTCTTTATACTGAGTGTTACAGGCTGTTTGTCAAAAGCCTCTCGTGTACGTAGGTTCATAAGTGATAGGAGCAGGATTAGGCCATTCGGCCCATCAAGGCCACTGCTGTTGAATCGTGGCTAATTGTGGAGTGTGTGACAAGGCCCAGTCACACCAATTGTGGGTGTTACATCTCGAATCACTTCTACACTTTTTTCCCTCCAATCATATTTTGTCTCTGGATTTGCTCACAATGCTCATAAATGATAGGAGCAGAATTAGGCCATTCGGCCCATCAAGTCAATTCCGCCATTCAATCATGGCCGATCTATCTCTCCCTCCTGACCCCATTCTCCTGCCTTCTCCCCATAACCCCTGACCCCCGTACTAATCAAGAAACCGTCGATCTCCTCCTTAATGCCCATGGACTTGGCCTCCACTGCCGTCTGTGGCAATAAATGCCACGATGCAAGCAGTGAGATTGCGGTTTGGATGATTTATCCTGCTACTGGCGTGCCTTGACGGTGCGGGATGCTAGCCCCCAGCCCCCACCAGCACCCGTTACCCCCCCCCCCCCCCCCCCCCCCCCCACACACACCAGGGGGCCAGTGAGAGGGAGAGCTGAGATGGGGGGGCGAATGCAGGGACTCCCTTCGCCTCCCGTTCTCAGCCCACTGTCTCCACCTCTTCCTTTCTTCTTCCCGCCCTCCCACCCTCACATCAGTCTGAAGAAGGGTCTCGACCCAAAACGTTGCCTATTTCCTTTGCTCCATAGATGCTGCTGCACCCGATGAGTTACTCCAGCAGCATTTTGATTTTCCAGCATCTGCAGTTCCTTCTTAAACATTTTGATGGTCATGTTGGACAGGTACATGGATAGGACAAGTTTGGACCAAGCGCAGGCAGGTGGGACTAGTCTTCTAGCGAATGAAACATAAACCAAAGGAATAGTTAGATGTCAAGCGGGTGTTGAGCAGCCAGGTTGTTGTCTCTGTGTCAATGTCTGCCGGGCCCTGAGCTCCATTTGGTGGGTGGTAGAGCGGGCACCCAGTGATGACATGGTTGGGACTAGTGTAGCTGGGACATGTTGGCCGGTGTGGGCAAGTTGGGCTGAAGGGCCTGTTTCCGCGCTGTATCACTCTATGACTATATTGTCGTGGGGTAACTGTTACATTGCTGGCCGTTTGAAACTCTCGTGTATGTATGTAAGTTCATAAACTCTAGAAGCAGAATTCAGTCCATCTCTCTCTCCCAACCCCATCCTCAGACAAAGCAGCCGAAACCGTCATGAAAATGTGGCCTCCTCCTGCTCCTCCTTCAGACTCTGGCAACGATGTGCCTTCTGGTAGGCACCAGCACTCTCCTCTTCCACAGACTGGTGAGTGATGCATAAGCAGTGGTGCTGGAGACACAAGAGATGATGGGTGGAGTAAAGGGCCTGTCCCACTTACGTGTCCTTGGCAAGCAAATTACGCGACCTCGTGGCCGCGTTGAGCCGCGATGGTCCTGCGAAGGTCGGGCGCGATTACATGCGTACGCACAGCCGTCTGGAGCACGTGACGTCATTTGAAGATGGACACAAAGCCGGAGTAACTCAGCGGGACCGGCAGCATCTCTGGAGAGAAGCAATGGATGACGTTTCGGGTCGAGACAGTTCTTCAGTCTGAAAAGAAGGGTCTTGACCCGAAACGTCACCCATTGCTTCTCTCCAGAGATGCTGCCTGTCCCCGCTGAGTTACTCCAGCATTTTGTGTCTACCTTCAATGTAAACCAGCATCTGCAGTTCCTTCCTGCACAAGGGACGGGTGGATTCAAGTGAGGAGGGATTTGATTTACAATGGATCAGTTGGGCAAGAGACTAGTGGGGACAGTGACGGACCCAGGCTGGAGGTGATGAGCAGAGAGGACAGAAGGATGCAGATGGTGGACTGTATTGAAGAACGGAGTGAAATGTAGACCCAGGGAGGGAGGGGGGGGGGGGGGGGGGGAATGGGTAGAAGGGGGTACAGGGGAGGAAGGTGGGGAAACCTGAACTGGCAGTGGGTGGATGGATGAAGAGGAAAGTTGCGTTTATAGCTCAAGTAAAATGGAAAAATCGAAGATAGATACTGGGATGTCAGGACTGTCTTATGAAGAAAGACTGGATAGACTTGGTTTATACTCTCTAGAATTTAGGAGATTGAGAGGGGATCTTATAGAAACTTACAAAATTCTTAAGGGGTTGGACAGGCTAGATGCAGGAAGATTGTTCCCGATGTTGGGGAAGTCCAGGACGAGGGGTCACAGCTTAAGGATATAGGGGGAAATCCTTTAAAACCGAGATGAGGAGAACTTTTTTTCACACAGAGAGTGGTGAATCTCTGGAACTCTCTGCCACAGAGGGTAGTTGAGGCCAGTTCATTGGCTATATTTAAGAGGGAGTTAGATGTGGCCCTTGTGGCCAAGGGGATCAGAGGGTATGGAGAGAAGGCAGGTACGGGATACTGAGTTGGATGATCAGCCATGATCATATTAAATGGCGGTGCAGGCTCGAAGGGCCGAATGGCCTACTCCTGCACCTAATTTCTATGTTTCTATGTAGAAAATCAGCGGGTGAGGCAGCATCTATGGAGCGAAGGAATAGGTGACGTTTCGGGTCGAGACCCGGAAGGGTCTCGACCCGAAACGTCACCTATTCCTTCGCTCCATAGATGCTTCCAGGTCTCAACCCGAAACGTCGCCTATTCCTTCGCTCCATAGATGCTGCCTCACCCGCTGAGTTTCTCCAGCATTTTTATCTACCTTCGATTTTTCCAGCACCTGCAGTTCATTCTTAAAAGTTTAGTTTATTGTCACGTGCCCCGATGTACAGGGAAACACTTTTTGTTGCGTGCTAACCATTCAGCGGAAAGACCGTGCATGATAAACTGCCCCTGAATCTGGAGGTGTGTGATTTCCTGATGGGAGGGGGGAGGAGTGGTCGTGGGGGGTGGGCATAGTTTGTTATATTGGTGAACAGTTTCAGTGTCTTCCAGTGAGTGGGTCCTTGTGAATAAATGTTACTGCCCAAGAGGCCATGGTGCTGGTCAAGTAAAGAGCATTTGTCTTTCCATCAGGTGGCCAAGGTAACTTCATGACCACTGCAGGTCCAAAGGCCAATGTAGACCAAGCCCAGCACCTGGAGCATCACAACAACCTGGACCACTCTCCAAACACAGGTACATCATAAATGAATGAATGAATGACTACTGGAGAGACAGTTGATGGCACCCGGGACAGGCTGGGTTAGCACCCCAGTCTGTGTCTTTCGTGAGAAAGTCACCCAAATAAAGCTACGGAAAGGCCTAATGAACCACCGTGGCCTAAAAATGCATCAGGTGAGAATGAAATGCTCAAGAGAAGGAGAAAGATGTGCAGTGCGCGCACCGGCCTTGAACCTGGTGAGGAGCAGGACTCACCCCACAGAGCCCAGTCCCTCCACGCACTAGAGTCTCCCAACCCCTGCAGGGTAGTTACTAAGATGGCTGATACGTGGGCGGTTGCTGCTGCTGGGACGCAAGTCGGGGCCTGATCAACCACGGCTGGGTCGCCTGGGTGAGGGGGTCTGATGTTGTGACACCCGATGACCCCAGGTCACATCACTGAGGACCCGTCCCAGTGCATCTAGAAGATGTATCTTTTTCACACTGAATGAATACGTTTATTGGCCAAGTAATCACATACAAGGAGTTTGCCTTGGTGCTCCGCCCACAAGTGACAACATGACACATAAAACATTAATGATGGAACATTGAATTAAATAAAATACCAGAGCAAAATGAGGCTACAGATTTTTGGTTATTGAGTAGGGGTTGAGTAGTACTTGTGGGGAAAAAGCTGTTTTTATGCCTGGCTGTGGCAGCTTTGACAATCCGGAGTCGCCTTCCAGAGGGAAGTGATTCAAAGAGTTTGTGGCCAGGGTGAGAGGGGTCAGAGATGATCTTGCCCGCACGCTTCCTGGCCCTTGCAGTGTACAGTTCGTCAATGGAGGGAAGGCTGCAGCCAATAACCTTCTCTGCTGATCGGACAATTCGTGCTTGGTGGCTGAGCCAAACCAGACCATGATGGAGAATTGTCAGTTTTACACCAAAACGCTCTCCTTGCTTCTCTCTGTTCTCCTGTGTCACTGGTTCATTCATTGTTCTTTATCTCTCTACATCACCGTCTATATCTCTCGTTTCCCTCTCCCCTGACTCTCCGTCTGAAGAAGGGTCTCGACCCGAAACGTCACCCTTTCCTTTTCTCCAGGATCAGAATTTTTTATTTCCGACAAATATTTTGTTCTTATTTTATTTTTGAAATATAAAAAGAGTATTTGTTTCATGTGCTTGGCATGCATTAATATGCTCTGTTTTATCTTCTGCAGTACATGTTGAACGAACAGCAAACTCGGACCAAATGATGGATTCTGTTCAGACCAAATCCTCTTGCCTGCCCACTACTGAGAACAATACACTAGACAGCTCATCAGCTGTTGCCGAGAATCATTCAAGGTATAACCGCACAAGCCTTTCAATAACAAACTCTGCGGGAGGTTAGGATCTGTGCCATAGTCTCTCCTTCCAGAAAAAGATCTGTTTAGTTTAGATTCAGCCCACCGACTCCATGCCGACCAGCAATTCCCAGCACACTAACACTATCCTACACACCAGGGACAATTTACAGTTTGTACCAAAGTCTAGAAACCTGTACATGTTTGGGATGTGGGAGGAAACCGGAGCAAACGCACGCGGTCACGGGGAGAACGTGCAAACTCCGTACAGACAGCACCCGTTGTCGGGATCGAACCCGGGTCTCTGGCGCTGTGAGGCAGCAGCTCTACCCGCTGCACCATCGTGCTGTGCTCTGTGCTCCTCATCCAAACTGGCGACTGATCTCATTCCAAGCTCTCGGTATCCATTCTCTCGGGTGTTTATCTCTGACCCCAACTCACCTCTCTTGCCCAGCCACACCCAGCAATGACGTCTGTTCACCATCTCTCTGTGGGCAACACTCAATCAGTCTGAAGCAGGGTCCAGGTACGAAATGTCACCAATCCATAAAAGATAGACACAAAATGCTGGAGGAACTCAGTGGGTCAGGCAGCATCTCTGGAGAAAAGGAATTGGTGATGTTTCAGGTCGAGACCCTTCATTAGACTCACCTAACCATGTTCTCCAGAGATGCTGCCTGACCCGCTGAGATACTCCAGCACTTTGTGTCTGTTTTAGGATATCAGAGAGGGGTGGCACAGTGGCGAACCAGAGACCCGGGTTCGATCCCGAAACGTACGGAGTTTGTACGTTCTCCCCGTGATCTGTGTTGGTTTTCTCCGAGATCTTAGCTTTCCTTCCACACTCCAAACACGTACAGGTTTGTAGGTTAATTGACTTGATATCAATTAAAAATTGTCCCTAGTGTGTGTAGGATAGTGTTAGTGTGTGGGGATCGCTGGTCGGTGCAGACGTGGGCCGAAGGGCCTGTTTTCGTGCTGTATCTCTAAACTAAACTAAACTAAGATAGATAGATTCCTGATTGGGGAGAAGGCAGGAGAATGGGGTTAGGAGAGAGATAGATCAGCCATGATTGAATGGCGGTGCAGACTTGATGGGCCAAATGGCCTACTATCACATATAATAGAGTGTGTTGGGGTGGGGGTGGGTGCAGGAGTGACCCTTGTTTCTCACGGTTGTGTTCCGTTTGTGCCGAGCAGCCATGAATCATCGCAGTCGGGACTGGGAAGCAGCAGGAGCCACTTCAATGGAGCCAACACGTCCCGCCCGGCCCTTCCCCTCGACATCCCGGTCTGGACCAAGGAGCAGCCGCACGAGGAGGCGCTGGAGGAGCTGGTCATCCACAGCGCGGTGGGGAAACCCCAGACGGTGATCTTCACCGAGGACAAGATGGAGAACGCGGCCATCGGGGAGTGGGGGGAGCGCTTTGTGCACGCCTTCCTCACGCACTGGCAGGGGAGCGAGAGCGAGCTGAGGCCGAGCTCCGTCAGCTGGGTGAACGAGAAGGGCGAGAGCGGGCTGCCCTACGACTTCAAGGTGGTGTTCACCTCGCTGAGTCAGCAACAGGTGGACACCTTCATCGAGGTTAAATCCACCGTCAAAGCCGAGAAGAACTATGTGCAGCTCTCAGCCCAAGAGATGGACCTGGCATTGAAAGCCAAAGATCGCTACCACCTGTATCGTGTGTACAAGGCGGGCGATTCACAGAACGTCAAACTGTGTCGCATCAAAAACCTGGCACAGTGCCTGCATGCAAAGCAGCTAGAATTATTCTTGTATGTATAAGTCCCACACTGATTTTAGGTAAGTAAGTCATTCCGCTTAAAAGCTTTTAAATTGGTTTTATGTTTTTTGTAGGTCGACAATGTAGTGGACAGAAATATCTTGTTTTTAAAAGAGTCTTTGACGGATCAAGTTGGTAGAATGATGTTTTAACCTGTATTTCCAGACACAAAAAAAAAGTCATGTATTTGTCGAATTACTGTGCGATTTGACTTTTTTAAAAACCTTTTTTATCATCGTGCAAAACCTGTGGTGTTGTGATAGAAGAATGACAATAATAATTGCAATAAATTATCTTTACAAATTTATCATCTTTTAATTCATTCTCTGGGTAGCGTTGGTGAGACCTGCATTTTGTTTAAGAAAGAACTGCAGATGCTGGAAAAATCCAAGGTAGACAAAAATGCTGGAGAAACTCAGCGGGTGAGGCAGCATCTATGGAGCGAAGGAATAGGCAACGTTTCGGGTCGAGACCCGGAAGGGTCTCGACCCGAAACGTCGCCTATTCCTTCGCTCCATAGATGCTTCTGGGTCTCGACCCGAAACGTCGCCTATTCCTTCGCTCCATAGATGCTTCTGGGTCTCGACCCGAAACGTCACCTATTCCTTCACCCCATAGATGTTGCCTCACCTTATGGTAATAGGTGACGTTTCGAGTCGAGACCCTGAAGCATCTATGGAGTGAAGGGATAGGTGAAACTTACAAAATTCTTAAGGGGTTGGACAGGCTAGATGCGGGAAGATTGTTCCCGATGTTGGGGAAGTCCAGGACAAGGGGTCACAGTTTAAGGATAAGGGGGAAATCCTTTAGGACCGAGATGAGAAAAACATTTTTCACACAGAGAGTGGTGAATCTCTGGAACTCTCTGCCACAGAAGGTAGTTGAGGCCAGTTCATTGGCTATATTTAAGAGGGAGTTAGATGTGGCCCTTGTGGCTAAAGGGATCAGGGGGTATGGAGAGACGGCAGGTACAGGATACTGAGTTGGATGATCAGCCGGGATCATATTGAATGGCGGTGCAGGCTCGAAGGGCCGAATGGCCTACTCCTGCACCTATTTTCTATGTGACGACCCGAAACGTCACCTATTCCTTCGCTCCATAGATGTTGCCTCACCTTATGGTCTATTTGTGTGTGTGTGTGTTGTAGGACTACATTGCATGATGAATTCACCCAGCTCAAACTTATACAAGTGAGGATTATGTCTGACACAGCTCAGTAACAATAACGGGTCAAGCCACACTGATGGAAACAATTACAATGCACAAGTTTGATTCAATGAATACAAGTTTATTTACATAAATGAACAGATTGGCAAACGAGAGCAACACTGGACCTTCAGGCTGAAGTGTCAAAGAGCTTCTCAATCATCTCTTCAACCTGCTCCACTTTGTACTTCATGTATTTCTCAACATTCTTGGTGAAGGGAACGTTTGAGTACCTGCGGGACAGTGAATGGAACAAGGCCGTTCATGTGAGACATCCACAGATACTGTGGGCAAAAACCAAGACAAATACTGCAAGTGCTTATAGATCGGATGGCAGCCAGAGTGGGGAACAGCAGTCAATGGCCCGTGTGAAAGCCCCTTCATCACAGCTGGGTAAACTTGTTTTAAAGGATAGTTTAGCAATACAATTTTACAATGCCAATTAACCCACAAACCTGCATGTCTTTGTGGAGTACCCGGAGAAAACGCACAAAGGTCACGGGGAGAACGTACAAACATCGTACGGACAGCACATGCAGTCTCTGGCGCTGTGAAGCAGTGGCTCTGCCAGCATGCCACCAACGTTGCAGAAATAGGGAGCAGTGGGAATAAGGTGATGGAATCCAGACCAAAGTATCAAAATACTCAGCGGGTGAGGCAACATCTATGGAGCGAAGGAATAGGCGACGTTTCGGGTCGAGACCCGGAAGGGTTCTCGACCCGAAACGTCACCTATTCCTTCGCTCCATAGATGCTTCCGGGTCCCGACCCGAAACGTCACCTGCCTCACCCGCTGAGTTACTCCTTCGATTTTATCCAGCATCTGCACTTCTTTCTCCCGCAGATCATTTCCAGTCGCTGCATAATTTGCTCGATCGGGAGAAGTTGGCCCAAAGCTGAAACCAACAGGCATTTGTCTCTGCAGCAACTTTGTGGACTGCGGGTGTCTTGTCTGTCTTTTGGGACACCCTGAAGCCAAGTATTTTCAAACACCTGAAAGACACCTAGAGTGGATGTGGAGAGGGCGTTTCCGCTGGTGGGAGAGTCTAGGACCAGAGGGCGCAGCCTCACAATAAAAGGACGTACTTTTAGAAAAAAAGATGAGGAGGAATTTTATTTAATCAGAGGGTGGTGAATCTGTGGAATTCATTGCCACAGACGGCTGTGGAAGCCAAGTCATTCGGTATTTTTAAGGCGCAGATTCTTGATCAGTACAGGTGTCAGGGGTTATGGGGAGAAGGCAGGAGAATGGGGATAGGAGGGAAAGATCAGCCATGACTGAATGGTGGAGTAGACTTGATGGGCCGAATGGCCTAATTCTGCGCCTAGAATTTAGGGAATGGACTTAGGGATAGGTGGGGCATCTTGGTCAGTATAGACAAGTTGGGCCGAAGGGCCTGTTTCTATGCTCTGTGACTTTAGTGGAATAAAGTGCTGAGCAAGGACCAACTCGAGATCTGCTGGGCAGAGTCTCCGATCAAGTCCTAACCAGATCAAGGGGAACACGCTATGGCTGTATTCAAAGCTGTATCAGTGGCAGGCAAGATTGGCAGATGGCTGGCCCATTCAGTAGCAAGAGTACTGTCGATGGTATTTCCACACTGACTACAGCCTGAACTGAACGTCAGCGAGAATGAAGAAGCTTCTCATTCAATCGCTGGCAACACAAGACAGATCTCCCCGTGAAGTTCTCACAGGTACAACCCCACCCCCGGGTCAGAACCACATGCCTCCTACCTCTGCCAGAAGACTCGGTACGCCACAGTCACGTTCTCCTTCTGTGCTCGCCGGATCGTATCCCTCTGTTCCTTGTCCGGGATAGCCCACGACTTCTGGATCTTGCAGAGTTCTTCCAGGCCATCGTTAAATGCCTTTGAAACGAAAATGAGTTTCATTGAGGAGAACACATCCCCCCCCCCCACCCTCCCCTCCATGTCCACTGGAACCACACACAGATTCAGCATGAATAGAGTGGATGTGGAGAGGATGTTTCCACTCGTGTGTAGAGTCTAGGAACCAGGGGCCACAGTTTAAGAATAAGGAGTAAGCCATTTAGAACGGAGATGAGGAAACACTTTTTCTCACAGAGAGTGGTGAGTCTGTGGAATTCTCTGCCTCAGTGGGCGGTGGAGGCCGGTTCTCTGGATACTTTCAAGAGAGAGCTAGATAGGGCTCTTAAAGATAGCGGAGTCAGGGGTATATGGGGAGAAGGCAGGAACGGGGTACTGATTGTGAATGATCAGCCATGGTCACATTGAAAGGCAGTGCTGGCTGAAAGGGCCGAATGGCCTACTCCTGCACCTATTGTCTAATGTTCCTGGCCCAAGGTTTATGTTAAAGGTGCAGTGTGTGAAAGCAATTGACACTCATGTACTTGCAGAAAGGTAAGGGTTAGGACACAAGACTGCCTGTCATGAACTAGAGGGAATCACACAAATGATGCTTGCACCACGTTCCATCTTACCTTAAATCGGTCTTTAATCGCCTGCCTTTCTTTATCTTTTAACTGCAAAAATACCAAATGGAAGAGATCACTCCAGTGAATCCTTGCCCGTATAGACCGCTGCTATAGAGTCACCATGATTAACGCCCATCTCACCCCTCAGCTAAACCAAGTTTGGGCCTCGGTGCTGCTCAGGCAGTCACTAATATTTGTCCACATGGGACTGGTGGATAACGAGAGAGCATCAGCCAGAACCTGATGAAAGGGTTGAAGGCAACACGCTGAGAGCTACCCACGCTGGAGAGGAGGGAGAACTGTTCAGCCCGCCATCGTTTGTCGGCACTGGGCCTCCACTCGCTGGAGTTTAGAAGGATGAGGGGGCCCCTCATTTAAACGTACCGACTAGCAAAAGGCCTGGATAGAGTGGATGTGGGGAGGATGTTTCCACTAGTGGGATAGTCTAGGGCCAGAGGTCACAGCCTCAGAATTTAAGGACCTTCCTTTAGGAAGGAGATGATGAGGAATTTGTTTGGCCATGGGGTGGTGAATCTGTGGAATTCATTGCCACAGGCGGTTGTGGAGGCCAAGTCAATGCGTATTTTTAAGGTGGAAATTGAGATTCTTGATTGGTACGGGTGTCAAAGGATACAGGGAGAATGGGAATGATCGATCACCCATGACAGAATGGCATAGATGGGCCAAATGGCCTAATTCTGCTCCTATAACAGTCTAGTTAGACCAGGACTTTTTCCCCTTAACAAAAACTCAGGTGATAATGCTATTGAGTTCAGGTGATCCAGCCAACTACAGAACCATGGATCATTTAAAATGAAGTGAAGCTTTGAGACGGTTGTAAGTAGCCACCTGTATAACTACCGTCCTGTGGACATCTACTGTCCTCACCATCAAGGCTTGTCCAAAGCCAACCCACACCACCCTGGCCACGCTCTCATCTCAGTCCCACCATCATGAACGGTACCAGGGGCGGCACGGGGACACAGCGGCAGAGACCCGGGTTTGATCCTGACTACGGGCGCTGTGTGTACGGGGTTTGTACGTTCTCCCCGTGACCTGCGTGTGTTTCCTCCCGCATTCCAAAGACGTGCAGATCTGTAGGTTAATTTGCTTTGGCAAAATTGTCCCTAGTATGTGTAGGGTAGTGTTAACGTGCGGGGATCGCTGGTCGGCACGGACTCAGTGGGCCGAAGGGCCTGTTTCTCGAAACTAAACTAAAGAAAGCGGTACATGGAGGAGTCTGCGAACTATCAGCAGCTTCTTCCAAACTACCCATCAGGCTCAAGAACACAAGACAACTCAACTATCAACTTGTGTGGACTGTGTCTTTGTTGCAGTGTGTGTGTGTGTGCGTGTATGTGTGTGTGCGTGCGTGCGTGTATGTGTGTGTGTGTGTGCGTGTGCTTGTGCGTGTGTGTATGTGTGTGCGTCTGTATCTATTAAATCTTTTCCCCTTCACCTTGAACCTATATCCTCTTGTCCTCGATTCACCTACTCTGGGCAAGAGACTCTGTGCATCTACCCGATCTATTCCTCTCATGATTTTATACAAGATTTTAAATGCTTGAGTATTGTGCATGCCATCTTCACGAGGGAGACTGAGATGGGCAGTGGACAAAGGTCCTGCCAGCGTGAACTAGATTGCAAGAATGGGATGTCGATGGTGCTACTCACTTTAGTTCCGGGCTGGAAGGCAGGCAGGTTACCCTCGGTAAGAGGCATCGTGACTTTTAACCAGCTGTGAAGATAATAGAAAGGTCAACAATAAATGATGCAGTGCAGAAGAGGCAGGCTAGACCCTTTCCCGGCCCGTTGCCCCACTGACTAGACACAGAAAGCTGGAGTAACTCCGCAGGACAGGCAACATCATCTCTGGAATGAAGTTTCGGGTGGAGACCCTTCTTCACCCCCTGTCTGCAAGGATGACCTTGTCACAGCTCGTGCTATTCACCTTCTCCAAATGCCTCTGATGGTGAAAGACTACAGTTTAGTTTAGAGATACAGCACGGAAACAGGCCCTTTGGCCCACTGATAACACTATCCTACACATACATCAGGGACAATTTTGACATTTACCAAGCCAATTAACCTACGTTTAATTAATTAATCTGTACAACTTTGTACGAGTGTGGGAGGAAACAGAAGATCTCGGAGAAAACCCACGTGGGTCACGGGGAGAACGTGCAAACTCCGTACAAACAGCACCCATAGTCGGGATCGAACCCGGGTCTCTGGTGCTGTGAGGCAGCAACTGCGCCACCATGCCGCCCACGTTGTGAAGCATTTCAATAACGTAAAGAATGATGTTATTACATAAAGAATGAATAAAAGTTACATCAAAAAGATTCAACTAATAAATTAATTAAAAGCGACCCATATGAGAAAATAAAATGTAAACATATTATTTTCATTCAATTTTATAATAAATGTCAGTGATCGCAGTTGATGCACCAACCCGGAGATATAATGTGTAGGAAGGAACTGCAGATGCTGGTTTAAACCAAACATAGACACAAAGAGCTGGAGTAACTCAGCCTATCTTCTGAGAGATATAAAGTGTACTCTCACAGCCAGAGCTTCCCCCTTCCTCAAACTGGCACCCAGGTGCAAGCCTGAACAGTCAGTCGGCAGCCACAGCCCTGTGAAGGGGCATCAACACCAAGCCCAGTAAACCCACGCGGGCTGAAGGGCCTGTTTCCACGCTGTGTTCCTTGAACTAAACAAGTTCCTCTGATAAAAGAGGGGGGAGGGGGGAATGTGGCCTGGGCTCGATGGGCCAAATAACTATTTTTCCAACGTTGAAATCTGTAACGGAATATTTCCTAGAAAGGTGAGGCAGAGAGGCTGGGTTCGGAAGTATTGGGGCAAACACTTCAGTCTGTACACACGGCAAAACTAAACCAATACCGACAATCCCAAGAGTTAACGAAGCTACAAATCTAAAATAAATACTGGGGTCAGGCAGCATATGTAGAGACAGGCCCAACATTTACTGCCTGCAGCTCTGCAGATGCTGTCGAGTCTAAAGAAGGGTTCCAACCCAAAACATCACCTGTTCTTTATCTCCAGAGATGCTGCCTGACCCGCTGAGTTACTCCACCAGTTTGGTGTACATCAGCACCTACATATTTTCTCCGCAGATGCTGCCCGACCTGCCGATAAACTGTTTTTTATTCTGAGTCACCTGCGCTGATAAGTCTGAAGCTGTTCATCGATGTGGCTCCTGTACGCCTTGTCCGGGTGCTTCTGCGAAACCGCCACAAGTTGGATTAATTCCGACCTGCACAACATCAGACTGGAATGTTAGGAAACTAACTGCTTTTCATTACATTTTTGTAAGATACAGCATGTAAGCAGGCCCTTCGGCCCATCGAGTCGGCGCTAATCATCGATCACCAATTATACATTAGCTCTACATTAGCCCATTTTCTCATCCACTCCCTACACACTGTGGGGCAATTCACAGAGGGCCCAGTTAACCTACAAACACTCCACGTCTGGGATGTGGGAGGAAACCCAGGGTGCCACAAGGCAGAACTCTACACAGATGCTTGATCAATGGTGTTTATCATTAATGTCTTATTATTATGAATGTTTAGTGTTTTCCGAGTCATTCGTGACTGTCACTGTATGTCATGTTGTTACTTGTGGGCGGAGCACCAAGGCAAATTCCTTGTATGTGAATACTTGGCCAATAAACTTACTTAGACAGTACCCAAGGTCAGGGTTTCTGGTGCTGTGAGGCAACTGATCTACCCGCTGCACCATGTGTGTCGCTGCTGGCAAATTCATTTCACTGCACCTTCGGGTGCATGTGATGAATAAAATTGACCTTGACTTTGTGCCGCACTTTGAAACAATAATTAGTGGCTCTTGGCCACAGAACCCGACTGTAATTGTTAACGGGAGGCAAAAGGCAGCCCAGTTGCGTGTGAAATCTGTCGGGCACAGTACACATGACGATTGAAATGGCCCAGACCTATCTGGCAGGAGCGTGAATCACCAGTAACTAGAAGAGCACAGGAACAGGCCCTTCGGCCCACAATGTCCGTGCTGTACATGATGCCAAGTTGAACTAATTCCCCTGCCTTCACATCATCCGTATCCCTGCATTCCCTGCGTATACATGTGCCCGTCCACAGCACGTTCCAGGCACAACTACAAATTCAAGTTGGAACACGGGGGGGGGGAAATAGTTCACAAGAGGAGGCAAAGCATGAGTGGAAATGGGAACCACTCGTAATATCATTAGACAAGTTTCTGCCCATTATCCTAAGACTGTGGGAACAATAATCACAAACTTACTTCTCCAGAGATTTGAGGATATAGTTAAAGTTATTGAGCAGGAACACAGCGCCCAGTGCTGTATCTTCGTACACCTTGGCCTTGCTGTGCAGGTTCAGCTGTAGGTTGCCCAGTATCTTGCCTGCAGTAAGTAACGGGATTGTTTTACACTTTGCAAATTTTAAAGCAATCAGAAATAAATTGCTAATTGAAAGAATTCAGGAGACAGTCACAAAATGCTAGAGTAACTCAGCGGGACAGGCAGTATCTCTGGAGAGAAGGAACTGGTTGAACGAGACCCTTCTTCAGCCTGGAGAAGGGTCTCGACCTGAAACCTCGCCCGTTCCTTCTCTCCAGAGATGCTGCCTGTCCCGCTGAGTCACCCCAGCATTTTGTGTCTATCTTCGGTTTAAAACAGCATCTTCAGTTCCTTTGTACAGCAATGTACAAGAGTACACTGTTGTCACACTCACTGTGCCCTGAAAGTCCATTCTCGCCGCCTCTCCTGGCAGCCTGTTGCAAGTGTGGCAGGACAGTTTTAATGAGAGCACCGCTGCAGCTAATGTCCGATCACGTTTTGTCAGAATAATCACCAACTCTCCTGTTGCAGGCAGGGAACATTTAACAGCAGGATTTCTACTTCAGCTATCAAGCTCCTCAGGCAGGTTAATAGATGGATGCCAATGCCATTATATAATGGGCAAGCAGTGGAAGAATAATCTTACATCAACCCCAAAAAACAATATTCCCCATCACTCCTTCTGAAGACTCAGACCACCAGACTCACGAACAGCTTCTTCCCCTCTGTTATCAGGCTTCTGAACAGTCCACAGGAGGCAGTGGAGGCCAATTCATTGGATATTTTCAAGAGAGAGTTAGATTTTGCCCTTACGGCTAACAGAATCAAGGGATATGGGGAGAAGGCAGGAACGGGGTACTGATTGGGGATGACCAGCCATGATCACATTGAATGGATCGAAGGGCCGAATGGCCTGCTCCTGCACTTATTGTCTATTGTCTACACAGTGGCCACATGCCCACCTCCCCCTCCCTCCGTCTCCATGAATACTCACAGATGTAGTTACTAAGCAGTCGCCTGTTGAACTCAGAGTTGTAGGAGCTGCTCGAGGTGCCGATCTCTGCAAGGCAATCATATCCAGTCTCAGTTATAAAAGCAGCAACACACTGTGTACACACTTACTCTGCAGTGATGAGCTGCTCTTTGGAGACTCTCATCTGTCATTGATCTGGCTTTACCTTGCACTCAACATTATACCCTAAAACAAGCAAGAACTCCATTTTGTCAAATTAGGGCAGAATAAACGGCAACTGTTCTAGGGGCGGGATGTTGAGATAAGATGCTAAATATTTTAAACACCTGGCCCCTCGAATATTTCCCCCTAATTTTGTGTAGTTTAGAAATACAGCGCGGAAACAGGCCCTTCGGCCCACCGTGTCGGCACTGACCAGCGATCCCAGCACACTAACACCATCCAACACACACACACTGGGGACAATGTCCATTTATACATACCCGCACGTCTTTAGAGTGTGGGAGGAAACCGAAGATCTCGGAGAAAACCCACGCAGGTCACGGGGAGAACGTACAAACTCCGTACAGACGGCACCCGTAGTCGGGATGAAACCCGGGTCTCCGGAGCTGCAAGCGCTGTGATGCAACGACTCTACCGCTGCCCCACCATGACCCCCCCATCATCTCTCCCCCCTCATCATCTCTAGAGGAACCATCTCATCCCAGATCTCAGCTCGAGATGCTCTGGTGGGTCGGCTGCTCAGGAAAGGTGTAAGAGCAGCCCTCAGACAGAGGAGGAAGAACAAACGCTCTTCCCAGTTCAACTCCCTGACCCTGTGGTCATTCCACACGGTCACAGTCACGGGGAATTAAACAGGTCATTTATCCGTGTACAGTCTAGAACACTTCAATTCTGGCCACAACAAAGGCCCAAAGAATTTTGAAAGAGAAACACATATTTTTAGGAAACCAAAGGGCAGATAAAACCGTGGAACAAATGGATCCTTCTTCAGGCTCTAGTCAGCAGGTACAAAAGGTAGTTGAGGCCACAGTTCATTGGCTATATTTAAGAGGGAGTTGGATGTGGCCCTTGTGGCTAAAGGGATCAGGGGGTATGGAGAGAAGGCAGGTACGGGATACTGAGTTGGATGATCAGCCATGATCATATTGAATGGCGAATGGTGCAGGCTCGAAGGGCCGAATGGCCTACTCCTGCACCTATTTTCTATGTTTCTATGTAAGGGTCCCGACCTGAAACTTCACCTATCCACGTTCCCCAGAGATGCTGCCTGACCCACTGAGTTACTCCAGCACTCTGTGAAACGTCACCTATCCATGTTTTCCACAGATGCTGCCTGACCCACTGAGTTATGGTGCAGCAGCATCTATGGAGCGAAGGAAATAGGCAACGTTTCAGGCCGAAACCCTTCTGGAAATAGGCAACGTTTCGGGCCGAAAAGTTGCCTATTTCCTTAGCTCCATAGATGCTGCTGCACCCGCTGAGTTACTCCAGCACTCTGTGAAACGTCACCTATCCATGTTCTCCACAGATGCTGCCTGACCCGCTGAGTTACTCCAGCACTCTTGAGTTTTTTTTGGTTCCACACTGCTTCTGTTTCTGGGATCTTCTGGGCCACCCTCCACCAGTACAGAGTCGATTACCAACTCGTCCTTTCGAAAGCATAGCCGAATAATTCAGCCGCTTCGCATTACAAGATGACAACAGTCCAGCGTACAAATGCAAGTCCTCGTTGTGATCTGTCATTAATTCTCCCCCATATTATTCTTCGTTCCTGAGCACTGTCCATCACAAACCCACCGCCAAGCTCCATGCTGGCAGCGAGCACGTTAGAGGGAGGATAAACCGTATGAAGTCATGGGCCCAGTTCAAAACTGCATTGTTCCACGGATGTAACATGAAGTGACGAGACAGATGGCGGAGATGAAGGGACGCACAGGTCCATCGACTCACCTCTGGGGTCTAAAGGAATATGGTAGGTGTCCCCTAGAACTATGGGTTAGAGCGGAACAAAACAAGTGCAAAAGTGAGAAGAGTTAAGAGAATGTTAAGCAGGAGTCAAGCAGTTCAATAGAAACGCTGGCCGGTTCGAGGGCAACGAGAACAGAGAGACAGCAGCAGGCACACCACACACATCGACGGGGGCAGAGGGGGAAAGATTCAAAACCAGAGGCTGACCACACGGGCCCACAGAGAGGCAGAGGAGTTGGGGAGGGGGAGACTACGTTAGACATGTAGCAGGGGAAGGGTGCTAGCTTGCATGCAGCAAAACCGTCTCACTGTACCTCCAGTACACGTGACGACAAACTGAACTGTGTCAGGGAGTGAACACAAGACCAGAGGGGGGGGGACAGGGGAGCAGGCAGTGGGTGGTCAGGCAAGAGATGCGGAGGACAAGGGGTGGTCAGGCAACAGATGCGGAGGACAAGGGGCGGAGGGGCATGAAGATACAACAAATCCACCAAAGGCAACAAGAGAAAATACATTTCTAAAGTAAATGCAGAATAAATACTGCAATACCTCAGCAAGAGACGATGATGATGTACAGATCAGACACATATTTGCCGGCAGCCTTGGTACCAGAGGCTTTCTGGATTATCCGTGTTGTCGGATTCCCGGGAGGAACCGACGGTACCGGAATGTTCCGCCCGGAACGCCGAGATACCCGCCCGCAAATTTGGCCTCGGAAGTGGACAGTGGGAACAGGTCTGACAGCTCAGGCCGGGCCAGAGTTCCACAGCTCCCGGCCGAGGAGACACATTTGCAGGGGAGGGGGGGAGGGGGGGGCTTCCGGGGGAGATTTCAAATGCACTCTGGTAATTTTGTCCAGTTTAAATTAGGTGCCAGACCACCAGGTGCTTGAAAATCAGTGGAGGAGGACCGGTATTTTGAAAGGGCTGAATTTTCAAATGACCTTAATCAGACAGGTGAGAAATCCACTCATTGATATTTTACATTCCCCCTAAGTGATAGAAAGAATTTTTTTGGCCCCCCTAAGTTATAGGATCAGATCTTTGGCCATTCAACCCCATCAAGTCTCCCCAAACCCCTCAATCATGGCTGATCTACCTCGACCTCCCTCTCAACCCCATCTCTGGGGGGACGTTTCTGCTATTCTCCCCATTGACATTTGATCTGTTCATTAATTTAATCAATCTCTGTAAAGCACTTTGGTTCAAATACTGGTTTTGTTGAAAAGTGCTATATAAATAAACATTATTATTATTATTATTATTATAAATAACCATTCACTTGGTACACACACAATGCTGGAGGAACTCAGCGGGTGAGGCAGCATCTCTGGAGAGAAGGAATTGGCGACGTTTCGGGTTTAGACCCGAAACGTCTCTCTCCAGAGATGTTGAGTTACTCCAGCATTTTGTGTCTACCTTCGATTTACCAGCATCTGCAGTTCGTTCTTAAACATCTGAACCATTCACTTGGCCTCCACAGCCTTCAGTGGCAAATAATTCCACAGATTCACCACCCTCTGGGCTAAAGAAATTCCTCCTCATCTCCTTTCTGAAGGTAAGTCCTTTTATTCTGAGGCCGTGTAGACTCTCCCACCTGTGGAAACATCCTCACCACATCCACTCTATCCAGGCCTTTCACTATTTGGTAAGTTTCAATGAGGTCCCCCCCCCCCCCCCCACCACCCTCATTCTTCTAAACTCCAGTGCGTCCGGGACTGTTCAGGTATGGGGCTGGATGGAAGGTGGCGTAGGTTGCCTCCTTGTAGCAAGAGTGCAGTTGGCGAGCCAGGGCTCAGCGGTGACGGAACTAGAGGGTTTACAGAAAATGCCCTGCGGACAGAGGGGAGGCAGCTCACCCCCAGCTCCCCCCCCACCCACCCCCAGACAGTTGCAAACATACTTACCCTGAGACGCTAACATTGCGCTGGCCGTCTCCTGGAAATCCAGCAGTTGCTGAAGGAACAAGATGGCCTGAAGATGGAAAGACAATTGTTTCGTGGCAAACATTCATACTTTCATGTTATAGGAGCAGCATTAGACCATTCAAGTCTTCACCGCCATTCAATCCATCTTTCCCTCTCAACCCCATTCTCCTGCCTTGTCCCCCGACACCCGTACGAATCACTCTTCATCCCTATCCAGAGCCCACGACCATCCACCTCATCCATGCTACTCGATTCAGCAGGTCTTTGTTATAGAGGGAGTGCAGCGTAGGTTTACAAGGTTAATTCCCGTGATGGCGGGACTGTCATATGCTGAGAGAATGGAGCGGCTGGGCTTGTACACTCTGGAGTTTAGAAGGATGAGAGGGTATCTTATCGAAACATATAAGATTGTTAAGGGTTTGGGCACGCTAGAGGCAGGAAACATGTTCCCGATGTTGGGGGAGTCCAGAACCAGGGGCCACACAGTTTAAGAATGAGGAGTAAGCCATTTAGAACGGAGACGAGGAAACATTTTCTCACAGAGAGTGGTGAGTCTGTGGCTGAATTCTCTGCCTCAGAGGGCGGTGGAGGCCGGTTCTCTGGATGCTTTCAAGAGAGAGCTAGATAGGGCTCTTAAAAATAGCGGAGTCAGGGGATATGGGGAGAAGGCAGGAACGGGGTACTGATTGGGGATGATCAGCCATGATCACATTGAATGGCGGTGCTGGCTCGAAGGGCCGAATGGCCTCCTCCTGCACCTATTGTCTATTGTCTTGTTGTCCATCTGTCAGCCAGAACCCACGCACATGTGGAGCAGAGGCTGAACAAGCCATCGACCTCGGCCAGAGCTCTGGACATAGACACAGACCCCCCCCCCCCCCACCCCTGACACAGCTGTAGTGTTCCCACCGTCACCCCCCCCCCCCCCCCATTCGAGCCAACCCGGTGAAACATCGGGCCATCATTATTGATTGATTGAAAGACACAGCATGGGAACAATCCTTCAGTCCACACCATCTTTGGCCATCGATCGCCCGTTCACACTCGCTGCCCGTTATTCCACCCTCCCATCCACGCCCCACACACGAGGGGGCAATTTACAGAGGGACGATTAACCTGCAAACCCGCACGCTGTAGGAATGCAGCAGGAAACCCACGCGGCCACAGGGAAAACTCCACACAGACAGCACCCGAGGTCTAATCGAACCCGGGTCTCTGGCGCTGGGAGACAATAGACAATAGGTGCAGGAGTAGGCCATTCGGCCCTTCGAGACGATGGCTCTACCTGCTGAGCCGCTGTGAAACCGTTATACAGTGTGTTTCTCTGTCGGACAAGAGAGACACAACCATTCATAGCAACTCAGCGGGTGCAGCAGCATCTATGGAGCGAAGGAAACAGGCAACGTTTCGGGCCGAAACGTTGCCTGTTTCCTTCGCTCCATAGATGCTGCTGCACCCGCTGAGTTTCTCCAGCTTTTTTGTGTAACCTTCGATTCTCCAGCATCTGCAGTTCCCTCTTAAACACATTCATAGCAACTCTTGGTCGAAGCCACGTGTGTTTTGCAGATAAACTCACATCACATTAGACGCTACAGAACTAAATGAATGTGTTAGCACAGAGCCAACGTACATTACTGGTGAGTTCGTGGACAGTTCCATCTTTGGGCATGTTGTATTCCTTGTCAGGGTCATTCTAAAGAGGAAAAATACAAAATGGATGCTCAGTTACAACAGCAGGGTTTGCTCGATGGAAGTCAGTAACCAATCTTAGAACAAAGATTGTAAGTTGATTTTATTAAATATTGAAGACTAAAGGGCCTGTCCCACTTACGCGATCTTTTCGGCGACTGCCGGGACCCGCCATAGTCGCAGCAGGTGATCGAACATTTTCAACACTGAAAATCCAGCGGCGACCAGAACAAGGTACGACTCTTTGGGCGACTACACACGACCGTACAGGCATCAAGTGTCGACATGTATGGTTGTGAGTAGTCGCCCAAAGAGTCGTTCGACCACTTGCTGCGACTATGACGGGTGCCGGCAGTCGCTGAAAAAAGCACGTAAAGTGGGACAGACCCTTAAGGATGAAAGAAAAATAATTGTTAAAGATATGTGGAAACCCATGGATGGAGCTGGGCTTTGATAGATTGAAAGATAGAGCATACTTCAGCTCGCTGAGTCCGTGCAACCATCGATCACCCCTACACTAGTTCTATGTTATCCCACTTTCTCATCCACTCCCTGCACACAGGGGGGGGCCAGTTAACCTACAAACCCGCACGTCTTTGGGATGTAACCCAGGCGGTCAAAGGGAGAACGTGCAAACTCCACACAGGCAGCATCCAAGGAACCAGGCTCTACACTGTGAGGCAGCAGCTCTACCCGCTGTGCCACTGTGCCGCCGACAGTTATTTTCCCAACTAGGTTTGAAGTTGATCGATCTCAAATGGACTCAGTAGTGCCAAGCTGACACGGGTGTCCAACAGAACATTCTATTGCATAATATAGCTTCCAATAATCTATGTGCTTGGTGTTTACTGGACTCCGTACGGGTCTTGGACCTCGATACCTTCACTATCTCAAGCCCAACACTCCACTAATCCCACCAACACCTTCCCACCATCAGCGACTGAGAAAGGTTATTGTATACACCAGATAACAGCAGCTTTGCCCATACCTCTCCCTACCTGTCCTATCCATGTACTTGTCCAAATGTTTCTTAAACATTGGGATAGTCCCAGCCTCAACTACCTCCTCCAGCAACTGGTTCCATACCCCCACCACCCTCTGTGTGAAACATGTACCTATTCAATCTTTCCTTCCTTCACCATAAACCTATGTCCTCTGGTACATGATTCCCCTACTTTGGGCAAGAGACTCTTGTGTGTTTACACGATCTATTCCTCTCATGATTTTGTACACCTTATAAAATCGCCCTAAGATTTACCCCTAACCTGAATGATTTTAGTTTAGATTAGAGATACAGCGCGGAAACAGGCCCCTTGGCCCACCAAGTCGACCAGCGATCCACGCGCATTAACACCATCCTACACACACTAGGGACAGTTTCTACATACACCAAGCCAATTAACCTACAAACCTGCACGTCTTTGGAGCGTGGAAAAAAACCGAAGATCTCGGAGGAAACCCACGCAGGTCACGTGGAGAATGTACAGACAGCGCCCGTAGTCGGGATCGAACCTGGGTCTCCGGCGCTGCATTCGCTGTAAGGCAGCGACTCTACCGCTGTGCCACCGTGACCGCCCTTTAACCCTAACCCCTAACCCAACATCAATCCCAATATACTCCTCTATGCCCATCGAGAGTCATCCTTACCACTGCTGCAGTATGTATGGCAACTGCTCTGTCTCCCCTGCAGAGGGTGGTGAAAATTGCCCATAATCCATTGAAGTCTGTCAAAGCAAGCGCTGGCCAATCGCCAAGGACTGCAAGCATGGACTGTTTACCCCCTATCCGGGAGGCGCTACAATCCTCCGTTGCCGAACCAGCACGGACAGCTCTTTCAAACCCTAACTTTTATACTGCCAATCACCCCCCCCCCCCCCCCCCCCCCCCCATCATTTTTATTTTTTTTCGTCTGCTATGTCGCTCTTCAAGGGAGATGCTAAATGCATTTCGTTGTCTCTGTACTGTACACTGACAATGACAATTAAAATTGAATCTGAATCTTTGAATCTGAATCTCCTATACCCCATCACCACTCCTGCATTGTACCACTCCCCTGCCTGCAGGGCATAACCTAAAGTTGCCAATTCATAGATTAAGCTCTTCAAACCCGGACTTTTATAAACAATTATACCATCTTTAGCTTAATGTTGACTTGGATACGTAGAGAGGAAATATCCAAGAGAAACACCACTGTCACGATTTACCTTAATGCTATCTGCAAACTCTTCCAGAGCTTTAGCTCCCGTGGTCTCCATGGATGTGATAAGCACTGGCAATTTATTTTTGGTGCTGGCAGCTGTGCCCTGCACAAAGCAAGCAGAGCAAAGACAATTAGCTGACTACAAACAAAACATGACACAGAGTGCTGGAGTAACTCAGCGGGTCAGGGAGCATCTGTGGAGAACATGGATAGGCCCGAAACGTTGCCTATTTCCTTCACTCCATGATGCTGCTGCACCATAACTCAGCGGGCCAGGCAGCATCTGTGGAGAACATGGATAGGTGACGTTTCACAGAGTGCTGGAGTAACTCCGCGGGTGCAGCAGCATCTATGGAGCTAAGGAAATAGGTAACGTTTTCGGGTCGAAACCCTTCCGGGTTTCGGCCCGAAACGTTGCCTATTTCCAGGAGGGTTTCGGCCCGAAACGTTGCCTATTTCCTTACCTCCATAGATGCTGCTGCACCATAACTCAGTGGGCCAGGCAGCATCTGTGGAGAACATGGATAGCTGACGTTTCACAGAGTGCTGGAGTAACTCAGCGGGTCAGGCAGCATCTGTGGAGAACATAACCCCTGACACCCGTACTAATCAAGAATCTGTCAATCTCCGCCATAAAAATATCCATTGACCTGGCCCCCACACTGGTTGGTGGCAATGAATTCCACAAATATACCACCCGCTGAGTAAAGAAATTCCTCCTCATCTCCTTTCTACAGGCACTTCCTTTGATTCTGAGAGTGCCCTCTGGTCCTAGACTCTGCCACTACATAGAAACATAGAAAATAGGTGCAGGGGGAGGCCATTCGGCCCTTCGAGCGAGCACCGCCATTCATTGTGACCATGGCTGATTGTCCCCAATCAATAACCCATGCCTGCCTTCGCCCCATATCCCTTGACTCCACTAGCCCCTAGAGCTCTATCTAACTCCTTCTTAAATCCATCCAGTGACTTGGCCTCCACTGCCCTCTGTGGCAGGGAAATCCACAAATTCACAACTCTCTGGGTGAAAAAGCTTTTTCTCACCTCAGTCTTAAATGGGGTCCCCTTTGGTTCTGGACTGGCCCAACATTGGGAACATTTTTCCTGCATCTAGCTTGTCCAGTCCGTTTATAATTTTATATGTTTCTATAAGATCCCCCCCTCATCCTTCTAAACTCTAGTGAATACAAGCCTAGTCTTTTCAATCTTTCCTCATATGACACTCCCGCCATCCCAGGGATCAATCTCGTGAACCCACGCTGCACTGCTTCAATCACAAGGATGTCCTTCCTCAAATTAGGAGACCAAAACTGCACACAATACTCCAGATGTGGTCTCACCAGAGCCCTATACAACTGCCGAAGAACTCAGGCATTCATCTCTGTGATCATTCTCGATAATTGTTTATTAAACCAAGGATGTCCTTCCTCAAATTAGGAGGCCAAAACTGTACACAATACTCCAGATGTGGTCTAACCAGACCCCTATACAACTGCAGACGAACCTCTTTACTCCTATGCTGAAATCCTCTTGTCCTTTGGGTCGAGACCCGGAAGCATTTATGGAGCGAAGGAATAGGTGACGTTTCGGGTCGAGACCAGGAAGCATCTATGGAGCGAAGGAATAGGTGGCGTTTCGGGTCGAGACCCTTCTGGGTCTCGACCCGAAACGTCACCTATTCCTTCGCTCCATAGATGCTGCCTCACCAGCTGAGTTTCTCCAGCATTTTTTTGTCTACCTTCCTCTTGAAATAAATGCTAACATTGCAGTTGCCTTCCTTACTACCGATTCAACCTGCAAATTAAAGGGCCTGTCCCACTGTACGAGGTAATTCAAGAGTTCTCCCGAGTTTCCCCGGATTCGAACTCGGAGAATTACGATGATAACCACTCATACGTACTCGTGGCTCTCGTGGACATTTTTCAACAGGCTGAAAAAGCGTCTCGCGTTTCCCGAGTACCTGCCGTTAGCGTTACGAGCCGCTAAGAGACGTCCCGAGCTCCGACGTACCCGCTACGTATTCACCACGATTTTAAGGCCCTTAACCCTTTTGGAATCACGCGCCTGCACTGGCAAGTCCCTTTGCACCTCTGGTTTATTTCACTCACCTGCAGAACCTGATCAAATTCCTGCTTCACCCTTTTGGCATCATACGCCTGCACCGGCAAGTTCCTTTGCACCTCTGGTTTATTTCACTCACCTGCAGAACCTGATCAAATTCCTGTTTCATCAGCTTGAGGTGCTTGAGGATAGGGATTGAGTGTGGGACTGCCGAATAGTGATTGTATTGCCTGGTGATTATAGGGCGGGTTGTGGACACAATTGTTCTTCCCCCTTCCATTTTGACCTTACAGTCTGAACGAAAGCTTCGTGCCTGCAGTCATACATACAATCATACAATAATAAACAACACTAAACACATATTAACAGAGTGCTGGAGTAACTCAGCGGGTCAGGCAGCATCTGGGGAGAACATGGATAGGTGACGTTTCACAGAGTGCTGGAGTAACTCCGCGGGTGCAGCAGCATCTATGGAGCTAAGGAAAAAGGTAACGTTTCGGGTCGAAACCCTTCCGGGTTTCGGCCCGAAACGTTGCCTATTTTAGGGTTTCGGCCCGAAACGTTGCCTATTTCCTTCGCTCCATAGGTGCTGCTGATTAGCGGGCCAGGGCATCTGGGAACATGGATAGGTACGTTTATGGAGTTCAGGCAGCATCTGTGAAATGAATACGGACGTTGTCATTTTGACCTTACAGTCTGAACAAATTTCGTGCCTTCAGAGAGTGCATACGGGTCACAATCATACAATAATAAACAACACTAAACACATATTAACAGAGTGCTGGAGTAACTCAGCGGGTCAGGCAGCATCTGGGGAGAACATGGATAGGTGACGTTTCACAGAGTGCTGGAGTAACTCCGCGGGTGCAGCAGCACCTATGGAGCTAAGGAAATAGGTAACGTTTCGGGTCGAAACCCTTCCGGGTTTCGGCCCGAAACGTTGCCTATTTCCAGTAGGGTTTCGGCCCGAAACGTTGCCTATTTCCTTCACTCCATAGATGCTGCTGCACCATAACTCAGAGTGCTGGGGTAACAGCGGTCAGCAGCATCTGTGGAGAACATGGATAGGTGACGTTTCACAGAGTGCTGGAGTAACTCAGCGGGTCAGGCAGCATCTGTGGAGAACAACATGAGGTTTCGGGTTGGGACCCATCTTCCTGACCTGAAACGTCACCTGTCCCTGCTCTCCAGGGATGCTCATAAGTTATAGGAGTAGAATTAGGCCATTCGGCCCATCAAGTCTACTCCGCCATTCAATCAGGACTGAACAATCTTTCCCCCTGAACCCCATTCTCCTGCCTCCTAACATCCACCACAGTGAGTCCTCCAAGCACGTCCTCACTGCGGTGGAGGCAAAAATCTTAGGGCTGCAGTCTCTTCCCTCCTCTTCTCCCTCTGCGCTGAGGCAATACCCCACCGGGCGATGGCACAAACGGCTCAAACACCGCGGCTCAAATATGACTAAGGTACTGTATTTTGAACTGTATATATGACTAAGATACTCTTTTTTGTATGGCTTTTTTGCAGAGAGTGGTATCTTGACTCTCTGCCACAGAGGGTAGTGTATCATATGTAAAATAATTTGGCCCTTGTACTAAGGGGATAGAGCTGCAGGTACGGGATACTGAGTTGGATATTGAATGACGGTGCAGGCTTGAATGGCCTACTCCTGCACCTAGGATATGAATACTCTTTTTTGTATGGCTTTGTAAATATTTGATTAGTGTATCAATGTAAATAATTTGGTGTACATAGAGCTGCTAAATTTGTATAAGATAATTATAAGCAGTTGAATCAGGGATAGGAATGAATAAGCTTTGGCCTTTTCCTGCTCCTTTTAGAACACATACAATTTCATTTATTTATGGATAATGTTTATGACACTTTATAAATATTCTTGTTTTGTGTTTTGGATGCTGTTTCACACTTGCTTTTTATTCTTTTATTCTGTTCGAAATAGAGAATTAAAATAAATAAATAAATAAATAAATGCCTTTGTAACAAGAGGAATCGAATATAGGAGCAAAGTGGTCCTTCTGCAGTTGTACAGGGCCCTAGCGAGACCACACCTGGAGTATTGTGTGCAGTTTTGGTCCCCTAATTTGAGGAAGGACATTCCTGCTATTGAGGGAGTGCAGCGTAGGTTTACAAGGTTAATTCCTGGGATGGTGGGACTGTCATATGCTGAGAGAATGGAGCAGCTGGGCTTGTACACCCTGGAGTTTAGAAGGATGAGAAGGGATTTCATTGAAACATATAAGATTGTTAAGGGCTTGGACACACTAGAGGCAGGAAACATGTTCACAGTGTTGGGGGAGTCCAGAACCAGGGGCCACATTTTAAGAATAAGGAGTAAGCCATTTAGAACGGAGATGAGGAAACACTTTTCCTCGCAGAGAGTGGCGAGTCTGTGGAATTCTCTGCCTCAGAGGGCAGTGGAGGCAGGTTCTTTGGATACTTTCAAGAGAGAGCTAGATAGGGCCCTTAAAGATAGCGGAGTCAGGGGATATGGGGAGAAGGCAGGAACGGGGTACTGATTGGGGGTGATCAGCCATGATCACATTGAATGGCGGTGCTGGCTCGAAGGGCCGAATGGCCTACTCCTGCACCTGTTGTCTATTGACATGAGGAAAGAGAAGCCAGTCGCAGGCTCCGACACCCAGCGTGACCACGTTCACCCTCCCCTTCCATCCAAACCAAAACGCAACATGGTGGAGTAGCTTTAGGGGGCCCGGCGACATCTGTGGGCAGACAGGCGATGTTTCGGGTTTAGACCCTTCTTCAGACTGGTGAAAAGGGCTGAACAATTTCATTGTTTTATTGTTTAAGAAGGAACTGCAGATGCTGGAAAATCAAAGGTGTCTGAAGAAGGGTTTCGGCCCGAAACGTTGCCTATTTCCTTTGCTCCATAAATGCTGCTGCACCCGCTGAGTTTCTCCAGCACTCTGTGAAACGTCACCTATCCATGTTCTCCACAGATGCTGCCTGACCTGCTGAGTTACTCCAGCACTCTGTTAAACGTCACTTTATCCATGTTCTCCACAGTTGCTGCCTGACCCGCTGAGTTACTCCAGCACTCTGTGAAACGTCACCTATCCATGTTCTCCACAGATGCTGCCTGACCCACTGAGTTATGGTGCAGCAGCATCTATGGAGCTAAGGAAATAGGCAACGTTTCGGGCCGAAACCCTTCTGGAAATAGGCAACGTTTCGGGCCGAAACCCGAAAGGGTTTCGGCCCAAAACGTTGCCTATTTCCTTTGCTCCATAGATGCTGCTGCACCCGCTGAGTTACTCCAGCACTTTTGTCTACCCTGAACAATCTCACTGTTCTGAACACGGATTCTGAAGATTCCTTACCCTTGTTCAAAGAGAAACTTCGATACGAGGAATTTCTTTGCGTGTAAGAAAGAACTGCAGATGCTGGTTTAAATCAAAGGTAGACGCAAAATGCTGGAGTAACTCAGCGGGTGAGGCAGCGTCTCTGGAGAGAAGGAATGGGCTTCGGGAACGTTTTCGGGTCGGGTCTGAAGAAGGGTCTCGATCCGACACGTCGCCCATTCCTTCTCTCCAGAGATGCTGCCTCACCCGCTGAGTTACTCCAGCATTTTATGTCTTCCGAGGAATTTCTTTAGCTGGAGGGTGGTAAATCTGTGGAATTCATTGCCACAGACGGCTGTGGGGGCCACAAGTCAATGGATATTTTTAAGGTGGAGACTGATAAGATTCTTGATTAATAAGGGTTTCAGGGGAGAAGGCAGGAGAATGGGGTTGAGAGGGAAAAATAGATCAGACATGAACGAATGGCGGAGTAGACTTGATGGGCCGAATGGCACAATGCTGCTCCTATACCTTATGAAAGAGAAACACGTATGTTTTAACTGATGTAAAGGGTAAATGAACAGCTGATAGATAGATAGATAGGATGAAGAGCGGAGAGTCTTACCTGTATCAAGGAGTCAAACGTTCTCTTCTGGTGGTGCTCAGGTATGATGTCGGTGAGGAGCTGGTACTCGCTCTGAACCAGCTTTACAAAGGCACTGATACAGTGAATGTACGAGTCGATTTCACTGTCCATTATATCCTCCTTCCCTGAGCAAACAGGAGAAGATGTAAGGAAGGAACTGCAGATGCTGGTTTAAATCAAAGATAGACACAAAATGCTGGAGTAACTCAGCGCAACAGGCAGACTGAAGAAGGGTCTCGACCCGAAACGTCACCCATCCCTTCTCTACAGAGATGCTGCCTGTCCCGCTGAGTTACTCTAGCTTTTTGGGTCTATCTTTGACTCTATGCAACGTTGATTAGCGACTCCAGCATTTTGTGTCTATCGAGAAAGTGTAAGGATCCAAGGAAGACAAAGCAGACACATGCCCAACACAAGCTGCAGGCCTACTGTGCACAAGCCTGACCACGTTACTCCCATGGATTTGGAGACAGCGTGCTTGCCAGCAGAGTAGCACCTACTAATACTACTCTTGGGAGGGGTATGGGGAAAGCTGTGGGGGTGGGCTTATCAGATCAAAGGGACAGATCGTAGCCTCAGATAAGGGGAAGGGAAGCAATGCTTACATAGCGAGGGAAGAAATCCCATTGAAAGGGTGTTCATAGTTATTGGCTGTGAACTTTTTCTATGTGTAGAAAGATGATATTCTATTATCCACAGGATGATTGATTCAAAGATACAACATGGAAACAGGCCCTTCGGCCCACCGAGTCCATGCCGACCATCGATCATCCGTTCACACTAGTTCTATGTGATCCCACTTTCTCATCCACTCCCTGCACACTAGGGGGTGATTTACAGAGGGGTCGATTAATCTGCAAACCCGCCCATCTTTGGGATGTGGGAGGAAACCGGAGCACCCGGAGGAAACCCACGCTGTCGCAGGGAGAACATGCAAACTCCATGTGATCAAACCTGGCTCTCCGGCACTGAGAGGCAGCAGCTCTACCCGCTGCACTACTGTGCCGTCTCAATCAGATTAACGTTAGATTACTTAAATTACATTTATCAGTACGCTGCAATATTTCAAAACCTTTAACGTAAAATGCTCGCTATTAAATGTAATAAAAAAGGGTCCACGGTGCATAAGGTACGGAGTTTCAACCTGGCAATACATACACTCCCAGCAGGGGTCACTAGAGAGATACACAGATCAATAATAAAAACAGCAAATGCTCATCGGGTGTGGAGAGAAGGAATAGGTGACGTTTCGGGTCGAGACCCTTCTTTAGACTGATGTGGAGGTGGGGGGGGGGAGAAGAAAGGAAGAGACAGAGAGGAGGCTGCTAAACTGTCTTCGAAGAGATGAGAACTTCAAGGTAGGCATACCTTGAGGAGATTTTACAGTGTAGTAGATGAAATGTTTAAGAAAGAACTGCAGATGCTGGAAAAATCAAAGGTAGGCAAAAGTGCTGGAGAAACTCAGCGGGTGAGGCAGCATCTATGGAGCGAAGGAAAAGGCGACGTTTCGGGTCGAGACCCTTCTTCAAATGCTGGAAGTACTCAGTTAGTCAGGCAGCATCACTTTTCATTTCACTGCAAAACCTCGTATGTGTATGTGACGAATAAACGTGACTTTGGTCGGTTGAGAATCTACTGTTGACCTTCGCCAGGAACGTGAGAACAGGGGGAAGGTGATAGAACAAGCAAACAGAACACCTGTGATAGGCAGGATGTGTAGGAAGGAACTGCCGATGCTGGTTTAAACCGAAGATAGACACAAAAATGCTGGAGTCACTCAGCGGGTCAGGCAGCATCTCTGGAGAGAAGGAACGGGTGACGTTTCGGGTCGAGACCCTTCTTCAGACTGAGAGTTGGGGGAAAGGGAAACCAGAGATATAGATGTGGAGAGAGATATAGAACAAAGAAATGAAAGATATGCAAAAGAGTTACGACGACCAAGGAGACAGTCCGTTGTTACGTGTAAATTGTCCATCGCGTGTGCAGGATAGTGTCAGTGTGCTGGGATGGCTGGTCGGTGCGGTGCGGACTCGGTGGGCTGAAGGGCCTGTGTCTGCGCTGTATCTCGAAACTAATGAATGACATTCCGTAAAAGAATGGCAAGTGACCAAGATATGGTTTAACATTGTTTAAGAAAAAAATCGAAGGTGGACAAAAATGCTGGAGAAACTCAGCGGGTGAGGCAGCATCTATGGTGAAATAAACAAGTATTTGTAGTGCAGAGGTGCTGGAGAAACTCAGCGGGTGGGGCACCATCTATGGAGCGAAGGAAATAGGTGACGTTTCGGGTCGAGACCCGGAAGGGTCTCGACCCGAAACGTCACCTATTCCTTCGCTCCATAGATGTTTCCGGGTCTCGACCTGAAACGTCACATATTCCTTCACTCCATAGATGCAACCGGATCTCGACCAGAAACGTCACCTATTTCCTTCGCTCCATAGATGCTGCCCCACCCGCTGAGTTTCTCAAGCACCCACCTCTGCACTACAAATAATTGTTTATTTCACCAAAGAGACTGACAAGTCCTTAAATCCAAGATGATTGCTAATCTTACTCTTAAATTTCAACACAAGCCATTATACATTATTGGAATCACATATATTATCATCAAGTCAACATGACACAATTAGGGGAGAACTGTGATGTAAGAATTGCAGGGAATATTACAAGGCCCGGAACTCACACATCATTGGAAGATCTGCCGACATTACTCGACAAGAGTAACACCAAAGGGCGTGTCCCACTTGGGCATCACGCAGATGGCGAGCGAAGATTTTGTACATCCCAAAATCCTGGGGCTCCGCGCGCGACTGCCTTACGTTACGCACGCATCACGTGCCGCGTAAATGACACGCAAATGACACCCAAGTGGGACAGGCCCTTAAGACTTTAGAGATGAAGAGCCAGATGAACGATAAAGTGCCAGCCTGCTCTATCTGTCCCTATACGTAGGAAGGAATTACAGATGCAGCTTTAAACCAAAGATAGACACACAAAAAGCTGGACTAACTCAGCGGGTCAGACGGCATCTCTGGAGAAAAGGAATAGGTGGCGTTTTGGGTCATAGAAACATAGAAATTAGGTGCAGGAGTAGGCCATTCGGCCCTTCGAGCCTGCACCGCCATTCAATATGATCACGGCTGATCATCCAACTCAGTATCCCGTACCTGCCTTCTCTCCATACCCTCTGATCCCCTTTAGCCACAAGGGCCACATCTAACTCCCTCTTAAATATAGCCAATGAACTGGCCTCAACTACCCTCTGTGGCAGAGAGTTCCAGAGATTCACCACTCTCTGTGTGAAAAAGGTTCTCCTCATCTCGGTTTTAAAGGATTTCCCCCTTATCCTTAAGCTGTGTGACCCCTTGTCCTGGACTTCCCCAACATCGGAAACAATCTTCCTGCATCTAGCCTGTCCAACCCCTTAAGAATTTTGTAAGTTTCTATAAGATCCCCTCTCAATCTCCTAAATTCTAGAGAGTATAAACCAAGTCTATCCAGTCTTTCTTCATAAGACAGTCCTGACATCCCAGGAATCAGTCTGGTGAACCTTCTCTGCACTCCCTCTATGGCAATAATGTCTTTCCTAGGACCCTTCTTCAGTGATGCTGTCTCGACCCGACTCGTCACCTATTCCTTTTCTCCAGAGGTGCTGTGTGAGTTACTCCAGCACTTTGTGTCAACCTTCCATCCTTCCCTACCCTGTGATCCACAGCACACTCTACAATCCCCCCCACTCTGGGGCTGGAGGAGAGGGAAGAGAAGACGTTAGCCATTGAGCAGCCAGGGAAGGGATAAGGAGATGAGGAGAGGGCAAAGGATCGACATGAGAGAAAAAAAATGTAGGTTGGCCAGGTAAATTATTCCAGCAATTAAAAAAATGTTGAACTGTTATTTCCATGCTAAAATTAAAACATTGTTAAACGAGAGTCGATGGAGCTTGGCTTTGTTTGTTGTTAACACAAGATGGAACTTACCGGCAGGAGGGCCATGCTTGTCACTCAGCGGCTCAGACAGATGTTTAGGTCGCAACTCGTAATCATGACCTGCTCGGATGTTAATTAGCAGAAACAGAAGGGGCTGATCACAGCTGCTGAAAGGACGGACTATGGCCATACATGGAAACTGTCAAGAGAAGCCTCTCCCGTCAGCTGGCAGACTTTAGAAAGGAGTGCGATCCAACAAGGAGGCAAAGCTACTCTATTCGTGCAAATTTCATGCTGGGATTTTTTTTAATTTTAAAACATCGATCGAAATGTAATCTGTACAGGACTTGGTCACAGAGTCGTACAGCTCAGCAACAGGCCCTTCAGCCCAACTCCTCCATGCTGACCCATGATGTCCCATCTAAACTAGTCAAACTTGCTTGTATTTGGCCCATATCTGCCACAGCCAGACATAAACACAGCTTTTTTCCACGAGTAGTAGCTCGATTCAATAACCAAAAATCTGTAGCATCCTTTTTCTCTGGTATTTTATTTCATTCACATGTTTAATCGATAATGTTTTATTATTAATGTTTTATGTATCATTCTTAACTGTCACTGTATGTCATGTTGTCACTTGCGGGCGGAGCACCAAGGCAAATTCCTTGTATGTGAATACTTGGTCAATAAACTTATTCATTCATTCATTCATATCCCCCTAAACCTTTCCTACCCGATGTTGCTGTCCAAGTGTTTTCAAATTCCACTTTCCAAATGAAGACTACAGCTTCCCAACCTAGGTGTGAAGTGGTTCAGAGGGGAATGCCTACTGGGCCCAGTCTAACTATCACCCTTTTTTAACATATTCCAGTTATAAATGATTGCGGAATTTACATTGGAAAGCGACGACATACACTCGCCTGCCACTGATGTTTAGAAGGTACACAAAAAAGCTGGAGAAACTCAGCGGGTGCAGCAGCATCTATGGAGCGAAGGAAATAGGCAACGTTTCGGGCCGAAACCCTTCTGGGTTTCGGCCCGAAACGTTACCTATTTCCCTTCGGAGTTTCGGCCCGAAACGTTGCCTATTTCCTTCGCTCCATTGCTGCTGCTGCACCCGCTGAGTTTCTCCAGCTTTTTTGTGTACCTTCGATTCTCCAGCATCTGCAGTTGCTTCTTAAACACTGATGTTTAGATATTAGTTTAAGGATACGGCATGGACACCGGTCTTCTGGCCCACCGAGTCCCCACTGACCAACAATCACTCTGGCACCGTGGATAGCCGCAGCCCGCTCTGGCATTGCGGAAATCATCCTGCGAGCCAGGTCGGCCCGCAAGTTTGACACCCCTGCACTAGTTGTCCTAGTTTCGCACCCACTTCCTACACACTAGGGAACAATTTACAGAAGCAATTCAACCTACAAACCTGCATGCCTTTGGAATACGGGAGGAGAAAACAATGTTTGTAGGTTTATTGGATCTGTGAATTGCCCCGGGTGTGCAGGGAGTGGGTGAGAAAGTGGAACTAGTGTGGTCGATAGTCGGCACGGATTCAGTGGGTTGAACGGGTCGTTCCCATGCTGTATCTCTAAACTAATCATCTGTCCTACAATACAGTCTGCCTCTAAAACCTTCTCCATTCATTCTAGAAGTCACTGCCATCGTTCCTGTGATGTATTTAGCATTTGCTTAGAATCCCATCTGATGGGGAATCCTTTTCATATGATACGTTATTCTCATACGGGACAAGCTCGTCAACTAATCATCTCAATACCTTCCCCTCCCCGTCTTCCCCACTCGTACTAACCCCATCAGTGATCACCGGACTTAGACCAAGCTTGGGATTGGCAGAAACAATTCTCTGCAGGTTCTTGCAAGGTTCAGACTCCCTTCTAGAGTTTGAGAAGAGTAGGTTAGCCAAGGTGTGCTGAAGGTGGAGGAGTTAGAATTCTTAGGAAGCACTAGACGTTGTTAATGAAGTGCAAGACTTTGCAGTAGAGACAAGAAGCAGTGTGGCCAGGGTCAAGGGAAATGATTACCTTCGGTGGGAGCAAGATTAGAAACACCCTTTTTGCCATCCAGCTGAGAATATTGTTTCAGAAGGTTCTGAGCCTTACGGATTGTGCCTGTTACCATAGTGATGCAGAAAAGACAAGACCTCGGCAAATCAGTGAGAAACACCAGACCCCTGCCACCAACACCACACCACACCAAGTCCAGAGGATCTGCCAGGAAACTCTGACACCAGGACGGAGGTTAAAGCAAACAAAAAGCTACTTAAAACGGACATCACAAGAACTAGGGCAGAGCAAATCATACAACATTAGATCATTGCTTAGAACAATCTTAAACTAGCTAAAGTTACATTTCTACAAATCAAAATACACTTCCACTTTTACATTCCATAATCCTTTGACTACAACTAAAACAAATATTCCCCGTTATTTGCTGACAGCATGTTCCCAACCCTACAATTTCTCCTAACCCCAACTTTGTCAAATCACAACGAAGAAAACTTTGGAGAAATGTTAGCAACCTTGCGTGCATCTAACCGCTCGTTAGTGTGTGGGGAAGCAAGTCGCAAACTTGCATTTACGTTATACCAGGAGTTCCCATCTAATCAACCACACAGAATTGTTTGCTCAAATTTCATACAGAACTAATTGAAGCCATTATTTATACAAATGCTGTGAGCTGTCGGAAGATGGAGACTTCAGCGATCGAGTCTGGTCGTGTGTAGTCGCCCAAAGAGTCATACCTTTTTCTAGTCGCGCTGGATTTGCAACATGTCGAAAATTTTTGGCCACCTGCTGCGACTATGACGTGTGCCAGCAAGTCACCAACAAAAATCCAAATGAGTAACGTACCTTATTTACTGCCGTCGAGCAAATGAAATCCTAAACTTGATTTACTAGCTGCAACAAACCACATCAAAAGGTGAAAATCCCCCTAGCAAGTACATTGGTGAATGAGTGGATTCAACATTGTGTATTGTAATCCGTCAAATGGCTACTGGTGTGTGCTAGTCTTCTCAATTGGAATCAGGATGTAACATGCACTTTGAGCCGGCTGTGACTTTCACAAGCAAACTCTTGAAACCATAAACATCCCATTGCATAAACCCACTTATTCGTGGAAAAGCACGACTTATAGTTTGGTTACAGTTTTCTAGATTCAGGGACCGTTTCTTCCCAGCTGTTATCAGGCAACTGAACCATCATATCACTGACTAGTGTCCTACCATATACCTTATTGGGATAGACCCTCGGACTATCTTTAATCAGACTTTATCTTACACTAAACATTATTCCCTTTGCCCTGTATTTGTACACTATCGACAGCTTGATTGTAACCATGTCACCTTTTAGCTGACTGGATAGCACGAGACAAAGAAAACTTTTCACTGTACCTCGGTAACGATAATAAACTAAACTAAATCCCAAACTGTGCTAATGGCGGGACTGTCATACGCTGAAAGAATGGAACGGCTGGGCTTGTACACTCTGGAGTTTAGAAGGATGCGGGGATCTCATTGAAACATAAGATTACTAAGGGTTTGGACACACTAGAGGCAGGAAACGTACCCAAGGTTGGGGGAGTCCAGAACCAGGGGCCTCAGTTTAAGAATAAGGAGTAAGCCATTTAGAACGGAGATGAGGGAACACTTTTTCTCACAGAGGGCTGTGCGTCTGTGGAATTCTCTGCCTCAGAGCACAGTGGGGCCAGTTCTCTGGATACTTTCAAGAGAGCGCTAGATAGGGCCCTTAAATATAGCGGAGTCAGGGGATATGGGGAGAAGGCAGGAACGGGGATGATCAGCCATGATCACATTGAATGGCGGTGCTGGCCCAAAGGGCCGAATGGCCTACTCCTGCACCTATTGTCTATACATTTCTCCAAAGTTTTCAGGCATCTTTAGAGTTCTAATTAGTGTCACCAAATCACCCGCGATTAGTCAGCACAAACACTAGAGGTAATGCAGCAACACATTGCATGAGCTAAAAGCTTTCAACGAGAAACTGCAGTCTGGGACACTTTCTTCCTGCAGTCGAGATTAACGTGCCACAGTCGAGGTGAAGGTGGCACATCCCTCAAGCAGGCAACCAAAGACTGGCAAGGCTGGAAGGGCACATATAAGCATGGTTTACCTGGGATGAAGACTGCAATTCATCAACATAAAGGAAATTAAGAAAAAAAAATAGCAGTTAGTGATGAATAAAAGTTTTTTTAAAAAGAAACAACCACCAAATAATGTCATGGGGGGGGGGGGGGGGTGTGTGTGTGTGTGGGGCGTGTAGTGTAGGGGGGGGAGGTCAGAACTTTCATAAACAGATGTATTGATCGTGGGAAAGATTTGCTTATAGAATGTTTTTGTGGGATTAACATCCCAGGCAGCAGAGGGAGGAAGAGGGGACGTATGGAACGGCAGCACGACACGGACCTGGTCGCTTGATAGCCTTTTTGCTGGGGGTGTCCTTCCTCTTGTTCTGCATGGCGGGCGAGTAGAGGATGCCGGAGGACGAGCTGTTCTTGCGGAAGTGCTCCTTCAGGCCTCTGATGGAGCGGTCCAGCTGGTTGGAGCGGATCTGGTAGTAGACGTTCATAAAATCTGCAATGGGAAAGAGAGCACAAGTCAAGTCAAGTCACTTTTATTTATATAGCACATTTAAAAAAGCAACTCTCGTTGGCCAAAGTGCTTTACATTGGTATAAGAATAGTATAACAAACAACAGTGGTTCATAGATTAAATACAAACATCACTACATACATATAGCCCTCGCTCAGAGGACGTCAACAAAGGCTTGAGAGTAAAGATGAGTTTTAAGTCTCGACTTAAAGGAGTCGATGGAGGGGGCAGTTCTGATGGGAAGAGGGATGCTGTTCCACAGTCTAGGAGCTGCAACTATAAGGACGCGGTCACCCCTGAGCTTATGCCTAGACCGCTGGGGATGTTCAGCAACCCCAAGTCGGACGATCTGAGGGACCTGGAGGTGGTGTGGTGGGTAAGCAGTCTTTTGATGTAGGTGGGGGAAAGCCCATTGAGGTCTTTGTAGACATAAAGGAGGATTTGAAATTTATTCGGAACCGCACAGGGAGCCAGTGGTGAGAGGCCAGGATCGGGGTGATGTGGTCCCTTTATCGGGTGCCCGGCAGGACTCTCGTTCCTGAAGTCTCGCTCCTGAAGTCAAGGCCGGTGAATGGAAATTCACAGAGTTTATAATGGAAAGTGCAGCGTAGGTTCACCGGGTTGATTCCCGGGATGGCAGGGACTGACATACCAGGAAAAAATGGATCGGCTGGGCTTGTATTCACTGGGATTTAGAAGGATGAGAGTAGATCTTGTAGACAATAGGTGCAGGAGTAGGTCATTCAGCCCTTCGAGCCAACACTCAATTCAATTCAATGTGATCATGGCTGATCATCCACAATCAGTACCCCGTTCCTGCCTTCTCCCCATATCCCCTGACGCCGCTAACTTTAAGAGCCCTATCTAGCTCTCTCTCTATAGGAACATATAAAATTCTTACGGGATTGGACAGGCTAGATGCAGGGAAAATGTTTCCCATGTTGGGGGAGTCCAGAACCAGGGGTCATAGTTTAAGAACAAGGGGTAGGCCATTTAGGACTGAGATGAGGAAAAAGTGTTTTGCCCAGAGACTTGTGAATCAGTGGAATCTCAGTGGAGAAGGCAGTGGAGGCCAATTCACTGGTGTTTTCAAGAGAAAGTTAGATTTCGCTTTTTGGGCTAACGGAATCAAGGGATATGGGGGAAAAGCAGGAACGGGGTACTGATTTTGAATGATCAGCCATGATCATATTGAATGGTGGTGCTAGTTTGATGGGCCGAATGGCCTACTCCTGCATCTATGTTCTGTGTTTCTAAGTGACTATATGAACTCCCCTTGCTAGTTACACACTCCTGCCACTGATGTTTAGGTTTTAGTTTAGAGATACAGCGTGGAAACATGCCCTTCGGCCCACAGAGTCCGCGCCGACCAGCGGTCCATGTAAATTAGTTCTATCTTACACACCCGGGGAAATGTACAATTTTTACTGAAGACAATTAACCCACTAACCTGCACGTCTTTGGGGTGTGGGAGGAAACCGGAAATCTCTGAGGAAACCCACGCAGTGTCTATGTATACACCACTCCTGGCAGGGTGTTCCCGGGAACCTCCATTCACCATGTGAAAAAAAAACCTGCCCTGTATATCTCTTTCAAACTTTGCCCCTCTCCCTTTCCAGCTATGTCTTATTCTCCTTGACAGTTCCTCCCTGGGAAAAAAGCTTCTGGCCATCTTATCTATGCCCCATCACTATCTACTTGGGATTTACCTATTTCCCACCACATAGCCTTGACCAGGAGAAGGCAACATCTTTAACCATTTGGGTTGGTCGGATGCAACCAAATGGTTTCCACTATAAGGGTTCCAGGAACACACAGCATTTCAGAGGCACTTGGATCGGCACGTGATTTGAAATGTTGTGTATCGACACTCTGCCTACTTTTCTGCTTTGTTGCATCTTCACAGAGAGTGGTGAGTCTGTGGAATTCTCTGCCTCAGAGGGCGGTGGAGGCGGGTTCTCGGGATGCTTTCAAGGGAGAGCTAGGTAGGGCTCTTAAAAATAGCGGAGTCAGGGGATACAGGGGAGAAGGCAGCAACGGGGTACTGATTGGGGATGATCAGCCATGATCACATTGAATGGCAATGCTGGCTCAAAGGGCCGAATGGCCTACTCCTGCACCTATTGTCTATTGTCTTCCAACTCGTGGGGGTCGTTTTCAATGCAATGGGTGTGAATTTGTCGTGATTGTGCAGGTTGTGGAGGAAAGAACTGCAGATGCTGGTTTAAATCAAAGGTAGATTGAACATGGGTCTCGACCCGAAACGTCAACCATTCCTTCTCTCCAGAGGTGCTGCCTTTCCCGCTGAGTCACTCCAGCATTTTGTGTCTACAAGTAATGGAGGGAATTGGATCACGTGCAGGCGGAGATTAGTTTAACTTGGCGCCAGGAACGAGTAGGTTAACCCATGAGGAGCTTTTGTCATCACTAGGCCTGTATTCACTGGAGTTTAGAAGAATGAGGGGGGGGGGAGGATCTCATTGAAACATACAGAATAGTGAAAGGCTTGGACAGAGTTGATGTGGAGAGGATGTTTCCACTTGCGGGGGAGTCTAGGACTAGAGGCCGTAGCTTCAGAATTAAAGGACGTTCTTTTAGGAAGGAGATGAGCAGCAATTTCTTGAGTCAGACGGTGGTAAATCTGTGGAACTCATTGCCACAGAAGGCTGTGGAGGCCAAGTCAGTGGATATTTTTAAAGCAGAGATAGATAGATTCTTGATTAGTACGGTGTCAGAGGTTATAGGGAGAAGGCAGGATAATGGGGTTCGGAGGGAGAGATAGATCAGCTATGATTGAATGGCGGAGTAGACTTGATGGGCCAAATGGCCTAATTCTGCTCCTATAACTTATGAGCATCCCTGGAGAGCAGGGACAGGTGACGTTTCGGGTCAGGAAGATGGGTCCCAACCCGAAACGTCACATTTCCATGTTCTCCCCAGATGCTGCCTGACCCGCTGAGTTACTCCAGCACTCTGTGAAACGTCACCTATCCATGTTCTCCCCAGATGCTGCCTGACCCGCTGACTTATGGTGCAGCAGCATCTATGGAGCGAAGGAAATAGGCAATGTTTCGGGCCGAAACCCTTCTGGAAATAGGCAACGTTTCGGGGCGAAACCCGGAAGGGTTTCGACCCGAAACGTTACCTATTTCCTTAGCTCCATTGATGCTGCTGCACCCGCTGAGTTACTCCAGCACTCTGTGAAACGTCACCTATCCATGTTCTCCACAGATGCTGCCTGACCCGCTGACCCGCGGAGTTACTCCAGCACTCTGTGAAACGTCGCCTCATTCTACTCCTATTCCTTATGGCATGGACAGTGTGGGCCGAGGGGGTCTGTTCAAGTGCTGTACTGTTCTGTGCATAATCAGAGGAATTTCACACCCATTGTACGATGAGCAACAACCCCTGGCGTGAGTTGTGTGAGGAAACAAAGCAGGGAAGTAGGCAGAGTGTGGACATTCACTACGTTAAACCACTGCTGCACAGGGCGTACCCTAGGTTCCTGCCGTATTCCACCAGCCACCCTGATATACAGATCAGATCCTGCAATATGTTCTCAGGAAGATGCTCCAGGGTCATCTCATCCGTGGTTTCGATGTCGTCGTCACCAGCGATCAGGTCCAGGATGACGACTGATGGCACCGGTTTGCTGTTGCGAGTGAGCAGATTCCTGAACTCAGACTCTAAAGATTCCTTGCCTTTTTCAAAGAGAAATTTCTGTAAAACACAGAATTATCATTCATCAGACTGTAGGGATACAGCGCGTGAACATGGCCCTTCGGCCCACCCAGTCAGTACCGACCGTCGACCGTCCTGTACGCTGACACTATCCTACATATACCAGGGAACAATGCAATGAAGCCAATTAAACTATAAACCTGCACTTCTTTGGAGTGTGGGAGAAAACTCACGCAGGCACAGGGAGAATGTACAGACAGGATCAAACCTGGGGCTCTGGTGCTGTGATGCAGAAACACTACCGCTGTGCCACTGTGCCAACTGGTATTCATACAAGGACCCAAGACTATCCCTTTGCCTCCATGGGTGCTGCCCGACCCAGGTTCCTCCCACAATTTGAAGAAGGGTTTACTGTCCATGTTCTCCAGGAATGCTGCCTGATCCGCTGAGTTACTCCAGCACTCTGTGAAACGTCAACTATCCATGTTCTCCACAAATGTTGCATGACCCGCTGAGTTACTCCAGCACTCTGTGAAACGTCACCTATCCATGTTCCCCACAGATGCTGCCTGTCCCGCTGAGTTACTCCAGCATTCTGTGAAACGTCACCTATCCATGTTCTCCACAGATGCTGCCTGACCCGCTGATTTACTCCAGCACTCTGTGAAACGTCACCTATCCATGTTCTCCACAGATGCTGCCTGACCCGCTGAGTTACTCCAGCACTGCGCATTATCTATCCTCCCATGGTCCGTTTATTTTCGCTCCAGATCCCAACAGGTATAGGGTTTAAGAAGGAACTGCAGATGCTGGAGAATCGAAGATACACAAAAAAGCTGGAGAAACTCAGCGGGTGCAGCAGCATCTATGGAGCGAAGGAAATAGGCAACGTGTTTCGGGTCTGGAGAAGGGTTTCGGCCCGAAACGTTGCCTATTTCCTTCGCTCCATAGATGCTGCTGCACCCGCTGAGTTTCTCCAGCTTTTTTGTGTACCTCCAACAGGTATAGTCTTGTGTCCACATTCTGCGCAGGTTGTTTCTACGTACGTACATAGGATTAACAAACTAGTCAGGAAGGCCGGCTCCGTCCTGGGGGCGGAGTTGGCTTCATGGGAGGTTGGTCTTGGAGGGGAGGGATGCTCCTGAAACTGCGGAGCATCCTGGACAACACAGCTCACCCCCTCCACGACACACTGGTCAACCTGAGGAGCACCTTCAGCAACAGACTGGTTCCACCAAGATGCAGGACAGTACGCCACAGGAGATCCTTTTTCCCTGTGACTATCAAACTGTACAACCCCCCCCCTCCAAATCCTTTCCACTCATCACTTTAATTTCATGGTTCATGTATTTTGTGTTTTTTTACGAATGTTGGCAGATCAATTTCCCCCCCGGGATAAATAAAATTCTATCCTATCGTATCATCAATAACGAGATTCTCTGCTTAAGAACGAAAGGAAATTTGGAATGGAAAATACATCCTTGGGAAAAAACAAACATTTCCTACAAATTGTAAACCGTAACCAGCAGGTTGAAGAATAGCTTCTTGCAAGCAAGCATCAAGATCTTGAACACCAAAAACGCCAACCTCTGCAACTAAGAACGTCTTTGGTTGCACCGTGGAGCTTGTTTTTTTTTTTGTATAAGTATTGTGATAAATAATGATCTATCGTATCGTATATTCCACTTACCACCCGGTTGAGCTCAGGGCTGTCTGGATTGTTGTCCTGGAAGTACTCCACGGCTTTCTGGATCTTTGCCATGCAGCTCAGGTACTCTTCCAGCCTGCCAGCAGGACTGAGCAAAGAGCGGGAAAAGGAACACCACAAATCAGTGCCTTGGAAAACTGGCCAGTAAAGGTTCATACTGACCCCCCCCCCCCAACCCCCCCCCCCCCCCCCCAATGCAACATGGCGAAGATAAATTATTAATGAAAGCCCTTCCCACAAAGTCAAGTTTAGTTTAGAGATACAGTGTGGAAACAGGCCCTTCGGCCCAGCGGGTCCGCGCCGACCAGCGATCCCCGCACATTAACACGATCCTACACCCACTAGGGACAATTTTTACATTTTACCAAGCCAATTAACCTACAAACCCGCACGTCTTTGGAGTGTGGGAGGAAACCGAAGATCTCGGAGAAAACCCACGCAGATCAAGGGGAGAATGTACAAACTCCGTACAGACAGCGCCCGTAGTCGGGATCGAACCCGACTCTACCGCTGCGCCACCGCGACCAGTCGTCACGGGCGTTATATAGTGTATGTCCCCCACCCCACCCCGTGCTTGCAGTTCTGGTTGCCCCGTTACATGAATTAAGGGACAGAAGTTTAGGGGTAATATGAGGGGGAACTTCTTTACTCAGTGAGTGGTAGCGGTGTGGAATGAGCTTCCAGTGGAAGTGGTGGAGGCAGGTTCATTGGTATCATTTAAAAATAAATTGGATAGGCATATGGATGAGAAGGGAATGGAGGGTTATGGTATGATTGCAGGCAGGTGGGACTAAGGGGAAAAAGAAATTTGTTCGGCACGGACTTGTAGGGCCGAGATGGCCTGTTTCCGTGCTGTAATTGTTATATGGTTATATGAAACACGTAGAAGCTTCGGACGGGATGTGGAAGAGGTTAGAGTTTAGTTTACTATTGTTGTCATGTGTACCGAGGTACAGTGAAAAGCTTTAACCAGATATTGCCTGTATTAGGTGGCGTCAGGCATAAGGAGAGGCTGGACAAACTTGGATTATTGTCTCCGGAATGCCAGAGGCTGAGGGGTGACCTGATAGAAGTATATTAAAATTATAACATGCAGAAATAGGGTAGACACTCAGAGCCTTCTTCCTTCCTCCCCCCCCCCCCAGGGTGGAAATACCAATGATTAGAGGGCACAGCTTTAAAGTGAGAGGAGCAAGTTTAAAGGATATGTGCGGGGCAAGTTTTTCCATAGTATACACAGAGGGAGGTGGGTGACTGTAAAACGGCAATGGTGGGTGGTGGAGGCAGATTGTGGCATTTAATTTACTCTGACACTTTGAGCTTGCTCAAGATAATAATAATAATGATATCTTTTATTGTCATTGCACAGAGGTACAACGAGATTTGGTATGCAGCTTCCATCCTATGTAATATCTTAACACAAAATGTAGACACCCAGAGAAACAAGATTAGAACAGTTAAAACAGTGTAAAGTGCAAATAGGTCTGTATCGGGTCGATGTGCGACGTGACCATCCGAGGGAGACAGTTCATGGGGGGGGGGGCACTCAGCAGGGCCAGTTCAGAGCAGCTATAGCTCTGGAGATGAAGCTGTTCCTAAGTCTGGAGGTGCGGGCGTAGAAGGCCTTGTAACGTCTGCCGGAAGGTAGAAGTTCGAACAGACTATTACAAGGATCCCAACATCTGCAGTTCGTTGTGCTTCAATGATTTCGAAGATCCTAACTCTTCCCAGCTGCATGCGAAATATGGGTTCTACACTTCATTGGGGAGGGGGGAGGGATGAAAATGAAATAAAAAGGACTAACTTAAATGAGCTGGGAGTGCTCCTGTTGGCGTTTGGCAAAGGAGTCAGAGGTTCAATAGTAAAAGCAACATCTGGAAGAGTCAAGAATGGTTTATTGTCATGTGTCCCAGCTAGGACAATGAAATTCTTGCTTGCTGCAGCACAGCAGAATATGGAAACATAGTGCATAACGGGAGAAGAAAAAAAGTTCAGTGTGTGTGTTTACACATGCACGCATACTCAATCTCTGTAAATAACAAATATAGTGCAATAATAATGTTAGTAATAATGCCAGGCAATGAAGGAACAGACTCTATGGAACTCAAGGCTGTTTCAGCTGTATTAGCCCTCTCCTCTGCATTTCCTTTGCATTTTCTTTGCCCAAATACCCTTGCCCTCCTCCTTTACGATGCTTCTCAAATTTTACTTCTGATTGAGACTTTGATTAAAATAAAGCGCTGGAGTAACTCAGTGGGTCAGGTAGCAATTCTGGAGAACATGTATAGGTGATGTTTCGGGTTGAGACCCTTCTTCAGACTGACTGTAGTGGGGGGAGGGGCGGGGGAGGTGTGGGGGGAGAAGCAGATGAGAGGTGAGGATGGGACAAAGCCTGGCTAGTGATGAGTCAATACAGGCCAGTGAGAATTGGCAGATGAGTAAACAAAAGACCAGAGATGAAAAGAAGGCAAAAGTCTGACAGAGAAGGGAAATGTAAAGCCTAGGGGGATGAGAGGGGCTTTTAATTGCCTGCATTAATGTTCAGAACAAAATACATACAATAAGTAGTTTGGCAATTTTGTTAAAAATAGAGGTGCTGAAAGAAGATGCTTGCAGAAAGCGAGAGAACAGACATTCGTTCAAGCCTCGCTCACCCTTCCTTGATGATCTTCTCTGTGTCCTTGGCTACATGGTAATAGCTGATGACGTGGTCCAGGCAGGACAGCGTTTTGTCCACGTTATCCTGCAGACGCTGGAGATTCTCCGTCTGCTTGTGAACCGGAATGATGGAATTCTCCAGTTGCATCAGCCGGCTTTCGAACGAGGAAAGGATGGAAACCTAGGACAGTAGGAGCATCGATCAGCGGATCTTTCATCAATAGACAATAGACAATAGGTGCAGGAGTAGGCCATTTGGCCCTTCGAACCAAGACCGCCATTCAATGTGATCAAGGCTGATCATCCCCAATCAGTACCCCGTTCCTACCTTCTCCTCATATCCCCTGACTCCGCTATATTTAAAAGCCCTATCTAGCTCTCTCTTGAAAGCATCCAGAGAACCTGCCTCCACCACCCTCTGAGGCAGAGAATTCCACAGACTCACCGCTCTCTGTGAGAAAAAGTGTTTCCTCGTCTCCATTCAAAATGGCTTAATCCTTATTCTTAAACTATGCCCCCTGGTTCTGGACTCCCCCAACATCGGGAACATGTTTCCTGTCTCTAGTGTGTCCAAACCCTTAACAATCTTATATGTTTCAATGAGATCCCCTCTCATCCTTCTAAACTCCAGAGTGTACACGCCCAGCTGCTCCATTCTCTCAGCATATGACAGTCCCGCCATCCCGGGAATTAATCATGGAGTGGGTGATCCCTTGCCGGGGGTCGCTGGAGAAGAACTCCAACCGCGGGCCTACAACATCTGGAAGCCGCGGTCTCCAGTAAGGAGGTAGCCGATTTGGGAGCTCCGGGCCGCGGGGTGTGCTCGACCTGTCCCGACGTCGGCGTTCCGACCATCCCAACCAGAGCGCTTGAACATCGGGCCGTCAGTAGCGGCGACTACGGAGGGTCAGGGCCCCGACCACAGGTGAACAAGAGAGGAGGAGGAGGACTGTGTGAACTGTATTGCCTTCCACCACAGTGAAGAATGCTGTGGCGGATGTCTGTGTTGAATTATGTTGTGTAGTGTGTCCATTTTCAATTGTTACACTGCATGGTAACACCTTATGATGCCTGTGACTATAAATTTGAACTTGATCGCGGAGGCCGTGCCGTGCAGATTCTCCCGGTCCCCTGCAGGACACCCATACACACACTGTGGCATCACGGCCTGGTTCGACAACCCAAATGCCACGGTGCGATGGACATTACCGAGAGTGGTGGACACTGCCCCGGTCCATCACGGATACTCACCTCCCCACCGTCGAAGGATCTACAGGAGTTGCTGCCTCAAAAAGGCAGCCGGCATCATCAGGGACCCACACCATCCTGGCCTCGCTCTCATTTCACTCCTACCATCGGTGTGTCTTGTTTGCACGAGAGACTCCGAGCTTTGTTTTGTTTTGCACTATATTGGGTTTTTTATTTATTGAACTTTATATGAACTATATTGAACTAGTGCAACCAAGACAACTCGTAGTTTGAAATGTTGTTGTTCATAGCGTTTATAGGGTTGCAAGTAAGAAGCTGTTCCTGAATATGATGGTCATGATTTTTAGACTGGTTTCTTTATAATGAGTACTGTGTTTACAGAACTGTTATGCTGCCGCCCAAGCATTTCGCTGTTCTGTTTCAGTACATAGGACAATTAAACACCCCTAACTCTACGCCACACAGCAGCAGCTCTGTGACAATTTGCTGAAGTGCTCATTCCAACAGGTTGGTCAATCAAACATAAAAAGTCTGCTTCCTCTGCCCTTTAATTCTACAAGACTCATAACCCTCAGAGGAATAAAAAAATTAAAATTCAGCTATTATTTTTAAATTGTGATCCCCGTTTACAGACATAGAAACGAAATTAGGTGCAGGAGTAGGCCCATTCGGCCCTTCGAGGCACCGCCATTCAATATGATCATGGCTGATCATCCAACTCAGTATTCTGCACTTCTCCATACCCCCTGATCCCCTTAGCCATGGCTGATCTAACTCCCTCTTAAATAGCCAATGAACTGGCCTCAACTACCCTCTGTGGCAGAGAGTTCCTTCACCACTCTCTGTGTGAAAAAGACGAATAGGAACATTTCCTTATAGGCAATAGACAATAGGTGCAGGAGTAGGCCATTCGGCACTTCGAGCCAGCACCGCCATTCAATGTGATCATGGCTGATCCTCCCCAATCAGTACCCCGTTCCTGCCTTCTCCCCATATCCCCTGACTCTGCTATCATTAAGAGCCCTATCAAGCGCTCTCTTGAAAGTATCCAGAGAGCCGCCCTCTGAGGCAGAGAATTCCACACTTACAACACTGTGTGAAAAATTTCCTCATCTACGTGCTAAATGCCTTACCGCTTATTCTTAAATCATTTGCTTTGATCTATCGTTTTCACACCTATTCCTTCCATATCTCGAGACTCCTACTCCCCTGTTTCTCAGTCTGAAGAAGGATTTCGACCCAAATCATCACCAATTCCTTCTCTCCGGATATGCTGCCTGAGCCTCTGAGTTACTCCAGTTTTTTGTGTCGATCCTCGTTCTAAAGGTGGGACATCTACACCCCTCCCCCCTTTCACCTTGTCAAGACCGCCAGCTACTTGTGCATTTCAATCGAGATCCGCGACTCTTGTACACAGCACCATCCCATCCAATGTCAAGTCAAGTCAGTTTATTCGTCACATACACATACGAGATGTGCAGTGAAATGGCACAGCCATGTATGGAGTACACAGCATGGAAACTAATCCATGCTATAGCTTTCACACCCTTCTTCTCCCTGGCACAAGTACCCCATCAAAACCTCAATGAGTAATCATTTGCACTGGTCAAAATATTCACTGCAAGTCAAATGAAATGCTTACCATGTTTTTTGTCAGTTGGTCACTTTTTTCCAAGCTTTCTCTAATAAATGACAATGTTTCTTGTTCCTGTTAAACAAAGTTGGAAATGTGAATCTTATGATTAAGACGCTCAAGTACTTTGCATCCAATAGCTACAAAGCCATCAGTTTGCAGTCATTGACAGAGCAGCTACTTTCTGTTTAGGAAGGTCAGGGTTATACAGCACAGGAACAGGCCCTTCGGCCCACCATATCCATCTTCTTGCCCACTTTAGGTCTATATCCTTCTTTGCTTTGCCTCTTTAAGTGCCTGTCTCAAACCGTCATTAGATCGGTTTCACCACCTCCTTCGGAGTGAGTTCCAGACACCAGCAACTCTCTGAACAAAAACTTCCACCCTAAATGCCCTTTATGAGTTTTTATACCCAGGTTAAACCTGTGCCGTTTGTTTTTGATGTGCCTACCTTGGGGAAGATCTTCCAACCATCTACCTACCCCATCTCAGTGAAAATGGATGGGGAAGAGGGAGAGAAGCAGTCTCTCGTTCTCAGCTTCTGAAATCCTCCTGCAACGAATGATTGAGAGATCTGCAAACTGGGAGCTCTGGCACAGAGATTACTGGCCTAAAGCCAAAAGGAGAAAAATCAGACCAGAGGGGAACTGGGATAAACAAGCAAATATATCCCAGTTCTGTTGTGTTGCTGCAAGTAAGAATTTCATTGTGTAGGAAGGAACTGCAGATATGGGTTTAAACCAAAGATAGACACAAAAAGCTTGAGTAACTCAGCAGGACAGGCAGCAGCTCTGGAGAGGAGGAATGGGTGATGTTTCGGGTCGAGACCCTTCTTCAGACTGAAGGGTCTCGACTTGAAACGTCACCCATTCCTTCTCTCCAGAGCTGCTGCCTGTCCCGCAGAGTTACTCCAGCTTTTTGTGTCCATCTAAAACTTAATTGTTCTGTTTGATGACATATGACAAAAAAAAACTCTGGTCTCTTGATTTATTTAACAATAAACAAATACTTTGCGGTCAGCACCTCAGATTATGAATGTTTTTTAGTGAAGTGATGCTCTTTAGACACTAGGACCCATTCTGGTCATTTCTCCTTCCCCACCCTCACCGACCCGATATAGCCCCAGACATTGCTCTGTGGACAGAGTCTGAACCAAGCAATAAGCTGCCTTGGAGAAAACAACAGAACATAAATAGTCAATTGTTCAAAGCCATCAGGTGAAGTCCACCAGCCCAACACAGGCTGGCATCTGAGCTGAGGAATTCATCATCTCTGAAGTTTGGGTCATCACTGCCCAATGATTTATAGCCAACAGCAAATGACATTTCAAATTATAATGGACAAAAAATGGGGGGGTTTTCTAATTGTACTAATGCCTAGTTTTTTTTTGTTTTTACTGTCTTGCAGAATTATGCATGGTTTATGCATATTTTTTTAATTGTGTGTGTGTGTGTCTGAGTCCATGATGCTGCTGCAAACAAGATTTGCATTGTATCTGTACCTCACCATATTTGTCCACATGACGACAAAGTCAACATGAAACACAAGCACGTTTTACCCTGCACCCTGGTTATAGAAGGGTCTCTTTAAAAGATAGTTTTCCCAATATGGTAACACAGAGCTCCCCCATACACCAGCCCCAGAACCTCAACCCCCACCGCTACTAGTTACCTCCCCAACTAGTTATTATATACATATAATATATCTCAAACAGTATTTTGTTTGTTTAGATTATTGTCACATGTACCAAGGTAGAGTGAAAAGCTTTTGTTGCATGCAGACCAGTCAGTGGAGAGACAATATATGATTACAATCGAGTCATTCACAGTGTACAGATACATGACAAGGGAATAACGTTTTGTGCAAGATAAAGCCAGTAAAATCTTATCAAAGATAGTCCGAGGGTCTCCAATGATGTGGTAGTTCAGGACTGCTCTCTGGTTGTGGTAGGATGGTTCAGTTGCCTGGTAACAACTGGGAAGAAACTGTCCCTGAATGTGGAGGTGTGCATTTTCACACCTCTATATCTTATGCCCAATGGGAGAGGGAAGAAGAGGGAGTGACTGGGGTGAGACTGGTCCTTGATTATGCTGCTGGCCTTGCCGAGTGTAAATTGAGTCAATGGGAGGTTGGTTTGTGTCAAGATGTGGGCTGCGTCCACAATTTCTCGCGGTCTTGGATGGAGCTGTTCCCAAACCATGCGGCGATGCATCCTGATAAAAAGCTTTCTACGGCGCGTTAGTGAGTTGTGGGGGGCATACCGAACTTCCTAAGCCATCTAAGGCTTGTTGTGTTTGCTTTGCCGGTTGCTTTAATATAGGTGGTCCAGGAGAATGGCGCAAAGACAAAAACCAAGACCCCCATGTCTATGTCGTTTGGAGCTTATTGGGAGGCTGTGGTGTTTGTAGGGAAGAAGCTGCTCCTGGACGTCAGCAATATAGTATTCAGTCTCCTATGCCCCCCGCCCCCCCCCTGGGCAGAAGTGAAATGAGAGTGTGGTCCTCCTGCCTCTCCTCACCGGTTCCCCCTCCTTCCCTCTTCTGCAATACACTACCCCACCCCTCCCTTGTATCTCCACCCCTTCCCTCCCACTGGTCCCTACCAATAGAGATAAGTGTTTTTGGCCTTCCATCACAGCGATGTGATGGATGTTTATGTAAATTATGTTGTGTCTTGGGTCTATTTGTTTGTAATGTATGGCTGCAGAAACGGCATTTCGTTTGGACCTCAAGGGGTCCAAATGACAATTAAATCGAATCTTGATCTTGTCATTCCCTCCCACGGGTCACCCTCTCCTCTCCGGTCACCCCCAACTGCTTATCCCCTCCCCTCCCTCCCTTTGGTCACCCCCTCCCTGCTCACTCCCACCACCCCATATCCTCACCAGTCCCGCTTCCCTCACTATTCCCTACCGACCTCCCCACACCCACCGCCGCCTAGGCCTCCCTCCCTCCCACCCACGCACGGTCCCACAGCGCCCAGCCGGCCGCACCTGCCGCAGCCTCTCCTCGATGTCCCGCTTGCGGACGGCCGCGTCCTCACTGGGGATCATGGCGCCGGCCCCGTCTGCCCCAAAGATCCTGGAGGAGTTCTGCTCAACAATCTTTGGCCCGCCACCGCCCACTTCCGCCCGCCCGGGCACTTCCGGCCGCGTCACGGCAGCCAGCGGCCTGGTCCGTCTCCATGGCGACGCCGCATCCTCCTCATGTCTGCAGCTCCTGCTGCTATTGTCTCCAAACGTTTGCATCTATCCGGGCTTTATTTCACCTCCTCACACCCACCTCCGCTTACACCTCCCTCCCTCGGTTCCCAGGACCCTCCCTCGATCTTTCTGTCAGCTGGAAAAGTGTCTGACCAAATAAAACTGCCAGCCCAACAGCTTTAAATCTTTGTGTAAGAAGGGTCTCGACCCGAAACGTCACCCATTCCTTCTCTCCAGAGTTGCTGCCTGTCCCGCTGAGTTACTCCTGCTTTTTGTGTCTATCTTTAGCTTTAAACCTGACTCCCAGTCTGACAAAGAGTCTTGACCATTCTTGATTAGAACAGGTGTCAAGGGTTATGGGGAGAAGGCAGACAAATGGGATCAATTCAATTCAATTCAATTTATTTGTCATTTGGACCCCTTGAGGTCCAAACGAAATGACGTTTCTGCAGCCATACATTACAAACAAATAGACCCAAGACACAACATAATTTACATAAACATCCATCACATTGCTGTGATGGAAGGCCAAAAAAACTTATCTCTCCACTGCACTCCCCCCCCAATGTCAGAGTCAAAGTCGAAGCTCCCGGCTGGCGATGGCGATTGTCCCGCGGCCATTTAAGCCATGCCGGGTGGTGCAAGGTCGCACACCGGGTTCTTGATGTTGGAGCCCCCGGCGGGCGCTCGCAGAGTCCCGCGGCCATTCCAAGCCGCGCGGGGCGGTGCTGTAAGGCCCTGCTCCAGAAGTTCTTCGACCCCGCAACTCGGGCGGGAGAAGTCGCCGTTGTGGGAGCCCTGAAAAGCGGTCTCCCTCCAGGGACCCGCGGGCTCCCGGTGCCGCCGTCCGCCAGACCCGCAGTTGCAGCCTCCGAATCTCCGGAGGTCGGGCCGCAGCAGCGCTCCACCACCACTCCACCCACTCCGGACTCGGCCAGCTCCGCGATGGTGAGGTGAGTCGTCAGCACCAGAGCCCCCGGTCTTCCTGTTGGAGGCCGCTCCTCGTTGCAGCCCCAACGACAACGGAGACCCGACAAAGAAAAGGTCGGGTCTCCCGTGCAGGGAGAGATTAAAAGTTAACCCCTCCCTCCCACACACACCCCAACAAAAAATAACAAAAACTACATAAAAACATAGACAAAAAATAATAAAAACGCAGACAGGCTGCAGAGGCTGCTGCTGACGAGAGTCGCACCGCCTACGCAGAGATCAGCATGATTGAATGGCGCAGTAGTCTCATTGGTCCGAATGGCCTAATTCTACATCCATAACGTGGCCCAAAACGTCACCCATTCCTTCTCTCCAGAGATGCTGCCTGCCCCGCTGAGTTACCCCAGCATTTTGTGTCTCTTTGATGTAAACCAGCATCTGCAGTTCCTTCTTACACAGCTTTAAAGAGAAAATGTATGACTTACTTTATAAAATAAACATAATTCAAATAACATAGAACAGTACAGTACAGGAACAGGCCCTTCGGCCCGCAATATCTGTGCCGAATATGATGTCAAGACCAACTCTTATCTGTCTGCACATATTGTATATCCCTCCATATCCATGTGCCTGTCCAAAAGTCTACTGAACGCTACGCTCGTACCTGCCTCCACCATCTCCCCTGCCAGTACGTTCCAGGCGATCACCACCCTCTGTGTAGAAAAAAACAATGCCTTGTACCTTTTTCCCTAACACCTTAAAGCTTTGCTCTCTAGCATTTGATATTTCCACACTGGGAGAGAGGCTCTGAACCTCTATCCTAACCAGCCCTTAAATCCTCCACTTCTCTCTTTAGCAGAGTCAATTCGTTTTGTCTGAAGTGCCAGTATCTTTGCAGTTGGTGGGTTTGGTGACTACAATTCACATTTGTGTAGAATCTTTATTGGAATCAATTGCCCCAAGTCACGTTACCATTGTGTTACCTGGAAAGCTGGAGGACCTGCATTGTGTTACCTGGAAAGCTGGAGGATGACAAGAAATATATTCACTTACAAGAGGCTTAAATCAGGTAGGCAATAGGAATTTGCAAATGCCACAATTCCAGAATGGGTAACGATAAAAATGGTGTGTTGAATTGTTTCCTCAGTGGGTGATATGTAGAGCAATGTGATGCCAAGTCTCACACCCCCAGATATTTGAGCAATTATTTAAACAAAACCTCGGATGATTCACCTCTGAGAAAGTGCTGTTGTCCAGGTGAAACATTAAATGTGGGCTCCTTCTGCTTGCTGAAGTTGGTAAAAAAGATATAATTACATTATTTTAGAAAAAGAGTAGAATAATTCTCCTTTGTTTCCTGCTACTCCTTCGTTTTCTACCAACATCATAAGGATAGATTTGTCCGTCTGAAGAAGGGTCTCGACCCGAAACGTCACATATTCCTTCACTCCATAGATGCTGCCTCACCCGCTGAGTTTCTCCAACATTTTTATCTACCATAGGAAAAGATTATATAGTTTAACTTAGATTAGTTTAAACTTTAGAGATACAGCACCGAGGCAATTTATAGGGGCCAACTGGAGACAAAAAAAATCACTTGTCCACAATGAGATAGGTTGGAAAATTGGGAGCTTATTATCAGACCGTTCAGGCGCCAGATAACATAGGGGAAGAAGCTGTTCCCGAGTCTGGTGGTGCGCGCTTTCAAGCTTCGGTACCTTTTGTCCAATAGGAGTGGAAAGAAGATGGAATAAGGCCATGGTGGGAAAGGTCCTTGATTTTGTTGGTTACATTCTCAAGGCAGCGTCAAATGCAGATGGAGTCAATAGTTGGGATTCCAATCTGTGTGATGGGCTGGGCTGCCACAATTCCTGCATGCACTTATTTCCACCCATCCTCTTGAAATGAATCATGATTTTGTACTCCTCCAATAAATCTCTTCACAGCCTTTCTTCGCTTCAAGAAGAACAACCCCAGCTTCTGCTGACTAATCCAAGTCGATAAGAACCATGTGCAGTTATAAGCTCTTTGATCCCTCGAGCCTACTCTGCTCAAGGTTAATGGTAGATTTTCTACTTCAGCATCTACTTCAACACTCTCAGTATCCCTCAATTCATCTGATGTTTAGAAATCAGTCAAATCTCATTCAGGGAACAGAGCACGTCACAGCACTGATAACTCCAAAAATCACCATCTTCTGAGTGGAGACATTTCCCCTCATTTTAGTCCTAAATGGCCTGCTAATTTTGAGAATGGTGCTTTTTATGTACCGAATGCATCAGTACAGGGTACATGCACCTCTAAAAAGTTAAAAATTAGATTTTCAAATTTTCGAGTTTTTAATGTCACAAAAATGTTACTAAAGTATGAATTAAATTAATGTATTAATGAAATTAGGTAGTCAGGTCCTGAAATAGATTATGCAACTATAAGGACAAGGATAGACAAAAAGTTAGACTAACTCAGCGGGGACAAGCAGCATCACTGGAGAGAAAGAATGGGTGACGTTTCGGGTTGAGACCCTTCTTCAGGCTAATCAGGGGAAAGGGAAACGAGAGATATAGACGATGATGTAGAGAGATAAAGAACAATGAATGAAGGACATGCAAAAAAAAGTAACGATGATAAAGGAAACAGGCCACTGTTGGGTGAAAACGAGAAGCTGGTGCGACTTGGGTGGGGGAGGGATCGAGAGAGAGGGAATGCCGGGGTTACTTGAAGTTAGAGAAATTAATATTCAAACCACAAGGTTATCCCAATAGACACCCACAGTTCTCACTGAGTCAAATGTTGCAATTATAAGCCACATTGAAATAGATCTGAGTAAATATGGTTTTCCCTTTGGTGTGATGCTGCACAGAAGATCTCATTCATCAGACAACAAGGGTTTCGGCCCGAAACGTCGCCTATTTTCTTCGCTCCATAGATGCTGCTGCACCCGCTGAGTTTCTCCAGCAATTTTGTGTGCCTTTGATAACTTCCACTTAATTGTTATCCCTTACGTGGAAGTACATCCCAAAGCTCTTCCAAAAGACAAATATCACAGATTCTGGAAAGTTGAAATATACAGAGAATACTAGCACTACTCAGCAGGTCAGGCGATAACCTCTTATCAAAACAAGTATTTGCTGAATTTTCCATTTCATATTCCAAGGCACTCTACACGAATGAGTGACCTGTCACCAGAACATGTACATTAATATAACTTGTATTATTAGCATTTTCATTCGCATATCCCAAGACCTTTTATTGGAATGCAGTCAAATGGCCACAATGGGCAAAGGTATGGATAGTTTTTGGAAGGAAAAATAAATGTAATCATAGTTATACACCATGGAGGCAGACCGTTTGTCCAAACCCGTCCTTGCCAACCAAGTTGCCTTTTAGTGCTCGACCTATTGGCCTGTATCTGTTCAATATTCCTCCATACCTTTCTTATTCATGAACCTGGCCAACTACTTAAAGGTTGTAATTGTACCTACCTCTATCACTTTCTCTGGCAGCCCGTCTCACATACCCACCAGGTATGAAAAAGCTGTTTCTCATTCCTCGTTAAAACGTTCCCTGCTCACCTTAAACCAATGCCCTCTAGTTTGAGACTCATTTACTCTGGGGAAGAAGACTGACAATCAACTTATGAATGAATGAATGAATGAATGAATGAATGAATGAATGAATGTAGAAGTTTATTGGCCAAGTATTCACATACAAGGAATGGGGCTGCAAGTGACACCGACATACAGTGACAGTTAGGAATGACACATAAAACATTAAACATTAATAATAAAACATTATTGATTTAACATGTGAATTAAATAAAATACCAGACCACGAGGCTACAGATATTTGATTATTGAGTAGAGCTACTACTCGTGGAAAAAAGCTGTTTTTATGTCTGGCTGTGGCAGCTTTCGCCTTACAGAGGGAAGTGATTCAATGAGTTTGTGGCCAGGGTGAGAGGGGCCAGAGATGATCTTATCCGCTTGCTTCCTGGCCCTTGCTGTGTATCTATGCCGCTAATGATTTTAGCTGTGTCATTTTTTCCTCCAGCACTTTGTTTTTCTGTGCAAGTTTCCCACATTTGGACAGCCTAGTGGGCGCAGCAGGTTTACTCTGTCATCTAAGGTGATAAAATCTTTAATTTTGAATTCATTTGGAAAACGTGCTGGTGAACTCTCTGGGTGCACTTGGGACTTTAGTTTAGCATCACAATGGGTATTTTTAACTTTTTTTTTGTTTTGTTTATTATATTAGCTATTAAGTACTGTGTCCACAAACATGTTATGCTGAAAGTAATAATTTCACTGTTCTGTTTTGGGACATAAGACAATAGAATACACTTGAATTGAATGGAGATGGTGCAGACTTGATACAGGGGGCCTGCGTCCCGGTGAGGCCCAAGGCAAACTGGAGGAACAGCATCATATTTAGCTTGGGCAGCTTACAATCCAGAGGTATGAATACTGATTTCTCTAATTTCAAATAATCCTTGCTTTACCTCTCTCTCTTTCATTCCATTGGTGGAGGCATTCTGGATACTTTCAAGATAGAGCTAGATAGGGCTCTTAAAGATAGCAGAGTCAAGGGATATGGGGAGAAGGCAGGAACGGGGTACTGATTGGGGATGATCAGCCATGGGAGCAAAGAGGTCCTTCTGCAGTTGTACAGAGCCTTAGGGAGACCACACCTGGAGTATTGTGTGCAGTTTTGGTCCCCTAATTTGAGGAAGGACATTCTTGCTGTTGAGGGAGTGCAGCGTAGGTTTACAAGGTTAATTCCCGGGATGGCGGGACTCTCATATGCTGGGAGAATTGAGCAGCTGGGCTTGTACACTCTGGAGTTTAGAAGGATGAGAGGGATTCTCATTGAAACATAAAAGATTGTTAAGGGCTTGGACACACTAAAGGCAGGAAACATGTTCCCGATGTTGGGGGAGTCCAGAACTAGTGGCTACAGTTTGAGAATAAGGAGTAGACCATTTAGAACAGAGACGAGGAAACATTTTTTCTCACAAAGAGTGGTGAGGAATTCTCTGCCTCAGAGGGCGGTTGAGGCAGGTTCTCTGGATGCTTTCAAGAGAGAGCTAGATAGGGCTCTTAAAGATAGCGGAGTCAGGGGATATGGGGAGAAGGCAGGAACTGATTGTGGATGAGCAGCCATGATCACATTGAATGGTGGTGCTGGCTTGAAGGGCCAAATGGCCTACTCCTGCACATATTGTCTATTGTCATGATCACATTGAATGGTGGTGCTGGCTCTAAGGGCCGAATGGCCTACTCCTGCACCTATTATCTACTGTCTGCCCCACACTTAATTTTACTGGCTGTATGCCTCGTTATCAACTTCCCCTCAGCTAACAATGAACCATTCTACATTTTCCTTGATGATTGTCCCATTTAATCTGTTTTCACACCTGACTCTTCCATATCTCAATGTCCACATCTCCCTTGACTCTTAGTCAGAAGAAGGGTCTCGACCTGAAATGTCATCCATTCCTTCTATCCAGAGTTGCTGCCTGACCCGCTGAGTTACTCCAACATTTTATGTCCTTTTGTGTATTAACCGGTATCTGTGGTTCTTTGTTAAGGTTGGGTGAAGACTGCGGTGGGTAGAATTGAGTGTGATGCAGTTCCTTCGCCTTTCAAGAGAGAGTCAGTTAGAATGAGCTCTTAGGGCTAAAAGAATCAAGGGATATGGGGAAAAGCAGGAACAGGGTACTGATTTTAGATGATCAGCCAAAGGGCCGAATGACCTACCCCTGCACCCGTTTCCCTCGAACACTTCGGTGTAAACCTGCATCTGCAGTTCCTTCTCACACATTTTTACATTTTGAACTTTTCTTTTGTTTATTTTTGTTATCTATTTGAGCACTGTGTTTACAAACCTGTCGTGCTGCTGCTGTTGGAAGTAACAATCGAAGGTAGACAAAAATGCTGGAGAAACTCAGTGGGTGAGGCAACATCTATGGAGCGAAGGAATAGGTGACGTTTCAGGTTGAGTCTTTTCTTCAGACTGATGTGGGGGATGGGACAAAAGTGCTGGAGAAACATAGCGGGTAAGGCAGTATCTATGGAGCGAAGGAATAGGTGACGTTCGAAGCTCACCCGCTGAGTTTCTCCAGCATTTTTGTCTACCTCTGATTTTTCCAGCATCTGCTGTTCTTTCTTAAACATAAAACACAACAAGCTGGAGTAACTCCTAAACAGAGAGTTTAGACTCTGAAACTAGCAAGGCTTCCCCCACCCATCCTCTCTATGTTCTACAGAGGTACCATAGAGAGCATCATGATGACCAGCTGTATCACCGCCTGGTACGGGAACTGCAACGATGAGTCTTCTTCTTGCGCATGGCGTGCACAGACTAAAGTTGTAGGACACCTTCTTCCATTTGATCTTATTTGATTGTGCACGCCGGGTTGATTGCATTCGTAGACACAGGGCAGACCACGTGAAGGTTGCAATCCTCCCCCCGCTCCGCTATAAGATCTTTGGTTGCAATCTTCCACCGCAGCGATTAGTCAGGACAGCGGAGAACATCATCTCCCACCCATTCTGGACATTTTCAACAAAAGATGCCTCCGAAAAGCCTCCAACGTTATAAAGGACTCCTCCCACCCCTCGCATGGGACCCTTTGCCCCTCTGCCGTCCGGCATGAGGTACCGGAGCATCAAAACCAGCACCACCAGGATGTGTAACAGCTTATTCCCCCTGGCTGTTAGAATGATGAGCACCTTGTACCTGCTGCTCGCCAACCCACCCCACACATACATCTCACCTAAAACACACACGCTGCACTGGCACCTTACATCAATATTATCCACTATGCACCTCAGCCTCGTTCAAATGTATACTTAGTTCGACAATAGACAATTCGAATGACAAATAAATTATTATTATTAAAACACCCTTGAATTGAATTGGAGATGCTGCAGACGTGATACATTGGCGTCGCCTGCCTACTTCCGGTCCTCCCGGCGCCAGCCCCGCCTTCTTCCCGCCCATCCTGCACCGCGCGCGCTTCCCGCGAAAACGGTTCAAGAGGAGCGAGCGGCAAAAAAAAGCCCTTCGCGCGCGCGCAACCAACCCTGCTAGCGGAAGTCGTGCCTGAGTGACGGCGTTGGCGACCAATCGCCGGCGGGGAGACGCCGGCGGCCGCGGGATGCGGACCAATGGGAGGGTGGCGGATGGCTGGAGGGGCGGGACTTCCGTCGCTCAGGTTAGGTTGAGCCCGGCGGTGCTTTTACACTGGGAGTTTGGGGACGGGAAGATTTTCTTCGCCGCCACCGTGAGGGAAAACTTTCCCCCTCCCCCTCCCCTCTCCCTCTCCCTCCCTTCCTTACGTCCGAGCATGGCTCCCCACAAACACAGCGGCGGCAAGAACGCAGTCAAGAAGCCCAAGATCGACCAGATCCAGGCCGACCACGAGCTTTTCCTGCAGGCCTTCGAGAGTAAGTTCAATCAAGCCCGCCGCTCGGGCAGTGAAGCGGCCGCGACTCGGGGCGGGCGGGCGGGCTGGCGGGCCGAGATCTCGCCCTCCTCCTCCTCCTGTCACCGGCATCCCGCCCTCATCGTGGCCCAGGATCCCACCTCGACTAGGCCGCGCTCCCCGGGCTGGTGATCCGTCCCGCTTAATACATGGGGGGCGATGGGGGTAAATAATAACACCTGCAGGGCGATGAGAGGCCGGGCGAGCTTCAGCGGGGAGGAGGAGGAGGGTACCCTCAGCCATTAAACACACCGGTGATGGTTTTATTGTTTGCACTTGCTGAGTTGAATTGGCACAAAAGATCTGGGCGCGAGTAAGTTTGCGGGGAGGGGTTGAAGAGTGGTGAAGGTTCTGATGATGGGGGTGGTTGTTGTGGAGGGGTGGGAAGGGGGAAGATGGAGGGGGTGCCAGTGGGGACGAGAGAGAGAGAGAGATGATGGTGGGGGTGGCAATTAGGAGGGGAGGGTTAGTGGTGGTGAAAAGTGGAGGGGGTAGAAGGCGGTGATGGAGGGGGATGAAGAGAGGGTGGGTGGTGGCTGATGATGGGTGGTGGTGCAGAGGGGAGGGGGTTTAAGGGGATGGTACTGGGACAGTGGGGGTGGGCATGTTACATGGTTATGTTCTTTAACATACCCCCATTAACACCATTGATCCTACCAAACTCATCTGACATACTCAACAGTTGTGAAACAACACTGTTAATTTGACAAAGTAATTGTTCATCCCGTATGTACACTAGATATACACATTTTCACACTTTACACTTCCTTATCTATGTACCTCCCTCTCCCCTGACATCAGTCTGAAGAAGGGTCTCGACCCAAAACGTCAACCATTCCTTATCTCCAGAGATGCTGCCTGTCCCACTGAGTTACTTCAGCTTTTTGTGTCTATCTTGGATATACAAGATATATTTAAGTTTGTATGTTGGAGGTATGGCCCCTACTTTTGAAATTAGCTCCATCGTGTGTTGTCTGAATGCTTCCTGAATTCCCCATTGACTTGTGAAAAGGATGGGAAAGAGGGAGGGGGGGGGGGGGGGGGGGGGGGTACGGGGCTGGGGCTTGTTGGATGAGACTGTGACACAAATTCATTCACTTTCATTTTCCCAGAGCCGACACAAATTTACAGATTTCTCCGAACCAGGAACCTCATAGCGGTAAGTTTCATAAAATAAATAAACCTGTTATTCCCTTCACATGAGAGGTGGAATTGTGACCTGATAGAGGGAGTACAGTTTTGGCAAAATGAGCCTGATCAACATGACAATTCTCCACATGAAATGATTATAGTTGATTTCGCTACTTAACCTAATGTGCTGTAAATGATCATTACTTTTTTATATGCTATCATTTAAATTTGTATATATTGCAAACACCAGAAATGCAAGTTATTTGTCATCCCATTACAGAGGGGATGTTTTGGGGGCTATTCTGATGAGTCCTTTTTGTTTTTCAGCCCATCTTTTTGCACAGAACCCTCACTTACATGTCACATCGATTATCAAGGACGAACGCCAAAAGGTACTTTAAAGCATCTAATGTTATTCTTTGGGCTAAAGGAAAATATCAAGGAAGCATTATTGTGTAGGATGGAACTGCAGGTGCTGGTTTAAAATGAAGGTAGTCAAAAAGCTGGAGTAACTCAGTGGGTCAGACAGCATCTCTGGAGAAAAGGAATAGGTGATGACTTGACCCGAAACGTCGCCTATTCCTTTTCTCCAGAGATGCTATCTGATCTGCTGAGTTACTCCAGCTTTTTGTGTCCATCTAAGGAAAAATTATCAGCAGGTTAAGCTTGTATTGAGTGCAGGTAAAATTTGTTTTGTTGGTTCATTCCACATAAATAAATTGTCACACATTTTCAAGTGTTTAATATTTTTGAAATCCACTTATTTAAAATAGTTGGGCATATCAATAGGAAGAGTCTAAATGTAAACTTTATGAAAATGTGCTGTTTTTACATCTAAACTGAAAGCCTTTTGATTAATTCTAATTATTATGATGTTGTGTGCCCTCTAATGAAAAATTGAACATGGGAACAATATTTATTTGGAACTATGTGGTGTTTTCCTTTGATAATTTCAAAGCTGAATTGTTTAATATTTTTGTTAGATTTATCTTGCCAATCTTTAGTTGTAAAAATCCTAGCCACAAAACAATTTGTTATCTTGAATTCAGATGCGGGTTCACACCGAAGATAGATGCAAAATGCTGGAGTAACTCAGCGGGATAGGCAGCATCTCTGGATAGAAGGAATGGGTGACGTTTCGGGTTGAGACCCCTCTTCAGACTCGTCCTGAAGGGTCTCGATCCGACACGTCAACCATTCCTTCTGTCCAGAGATGCTGCCTGTCCCGCTGCTTTACTCCAGCATTTTGTGTCTAGTTATCGTAAATATTTGGGAAAATATCACATTGATATGGAAACTGTGTTTGTTGATGGTCTGAATAATAGTGGTTGTCTTTGGGTACAAACAAAATTATCATCCTTACTCAAAGTAGGTAGGTCTTGAGATGGTTAATGAGGTCTACAAATCCTTCTACTGAAGGGGCAGACAATCCTCAAGATGCTGATGGTTTGACCTGTGGTGTGATCTTGCTGTTTGTGCTTATTTTCTGTTTGTTTTTTGGAGAACCTGAGGTCTTTTCTGGAGAGTCTTAAACCCCTGTCCCACGGTACGAGTTCATTCCAAGAGTTCTCCCGAGCTTGTCCTGATTCGAACTCGGAGATTAACGGTGATGGCCACTCGTCGGTACTCGGGGCTCTCGTGGACATTTTTCAACATGTTGAAAAATCTTCACGAGTCTTCCCGTGCTTACCTGCCATAAGCGAGTCTTCCCGAGTACCTGCCGTTAGCATTATGAGCCGCAAAGAGACGTCCCCGAGTTCCGACATACCCGCTACGTTCATTCTCCGTGCTTACCCGGAGTTTGATTATTTTAAAACTCTTGGAATGAACTCGTACTGTGGGACAGGGCTATATACTCCCAAATATCAGGACTTTACTTTTTCAAGGTGGTGATTGTGCACTTGCTTGAAGTGATTTCTTTGTCTTCTCAGAGATCATTTGTTACAACACAAGTCTCTACAGAGAATGTTTAGTGGAGAGTGCTATTGGGGTATGAATAATGTCACCTGAGCAGTATGGTTGGTTATATGACATTTGTATTTTGATGCTTGGAATGTTGGCCTGAAATAGGATATCATGACTGGTTTGCCTGACCTCCCATTGGATCGAAGGATTTTTTTTAAGACTGTTGTCAAAAAAATGTGGGTGCTTCTACAGTGCTTTGAGATGCTTGCTATAAGTCGCGTATGTCACTGAGCCACAGGAGAGTGATGTGACTCCTGTGGTCCTAGTCCTACAGGTCTAGTGTATATGTGTAGGAAGGAAATGCAGACGTTGGTTTAAACTGAGGATAGACAGAAAAGTATCTCATGCAGCAACTCTGGTGTGAAGGAAAGGGTGACGTTTCGGGTCGAGACACTTCGTCAGACATATCCATGTAGGACTTGGTATAGTTTGGGATTTGAAATTTTCAAACTCTTCATCAGGCAGCTGGTGGCTCTGCTGTAAAAGAGGAGATGGTGATGGATTTCATAGTGAACTCTTGCCCCACTGTAAACAGACCTCTGAGATGTGGAATCTGCTCAACGCGTTCCTGTAAATCTTTATTAACGGGAGTGTGATGCAATTTGACGGATAAAGCGCCTTTTGCCTGCAAGCGAAATGACACCAGGTGAATAAACCTGCCTAAAATATTGGGATTAAACCAGTAAATTCACCATGGATTTCCAAAGGTTCACTCGTGATTCAACTTGTCAACACTGCTTTTATCACCATTGAAAGGGAGAAAACTGGCTAGATTCTTGGCTGATATGACGTTGAATTGATCTTGAAGGAGGGCACTTTTTAAAATATGTACCAATGGTTTCATTCCTTTTTGGAAACATCAGAGTTGTATAAATCTTTCATTTGTTTATTCATTCATGTGAAGGATCATATTAACTTGCCCCCAGTGACTTTACCCAGTGTTCATTGAAGTCTTCAGGCTATATGTCTGAATGTTAAATGTTCCATCAGGCAGGTATTCTTGTGAAAAATAAGTAGTTCAAAAGCTTGTTTGTCTATTTGTAATTTCATTTAATTCTTGTTTGTAATTTTAGAACTATTTTCTTGTTCCATTTCACCAAGGAAGCTATTTGGTGACCTTAGATAGTTTTGTATTTGATAATTACCAAAAATGAATGATATTTTGAAGTACACCCATGTTTATGTTCTTATATTTGCTGGGAAACTGGGAAGATTTTTGCCACTTTTGTACTGCATTAAAAAGTCTTTTAAATACTATAAAATGCAAGCTGTAGGTCTGGGTTTTGATGGTTATGCAGTCTTTGAACTTTTATGTAACTTACAGTTCAGTTTTTTGGATTATGTCAGCCTGTATCCTTTTGCATTTGTTCCTTCATGGAGGTTTCTTCCTCCATATTTTAGTACATCTGTATAAAACTACCTGTCAGAGCAGGAGTTACCATCTAACCTCTTTGGCACTCCGTTGCTTGCCAGTCCAATTTCTTTGTACAAATTGAAATTGATAGTTGGGGTGTAAGATGTAACATTGAGCAGAATTTATACTTTGAAAAATCATTCAAGTTGCAGCTGAATTATTGCAGCAGTATTGCATATCAGATATAGCTTCTTTATATCCCATTTGAATGTTAAGTAGATCTATCCAGAGGCTTTTTTTTCCTGAAAGTGACATATTTGATGACCACTGTGTATTACTCATGATATTTAGCTATATTGTCATGTTAACATCAGAAATTACAATCCATGTGAGTGCCGTCTTCAATGAAAAATTGGAATGAAGAACTTGTGAAGCTGACTTGGTATCTTGGCATTAAATTTAGTTCACAAACTACATGACATTTTTGAAATGCCCTCTAAATGTACTGATCATGGCCTGTACTGTGGCCCAACCTTTCAATGTCCGGAATAACGTCTTCCTCTCTGTTATCGGGCTTCTAAATGTCCTTCCATAATTTAGGGTCTACACTCTGTATTTTCTCCTTCACTCTTTTGTACTTGTGTTTGAACTGACTGTATCTATATGTATGATATATCTAATCTGTTTGGATAGCATGCACAACAAAGGGGTTCACTGTACCTCAGTATATGTGATAATAATGCACCTAACCAAGGAAAACATGTTTTTGGTATATAAGAGATAATAAAAGCCATTTTTGACCACTTGAATACTGTGCAGTGTTGCTTTTCACATTTGCCTTGCCGTCCACCCCCTTCCCAACCCCCCCCCCCCCCCCCCCCCCACCAAGGAACGTTAAGGGCCACAAACTGATAGTTTATTGTTTTGTTTCTCTGATGGATTGGATAAGTATGCAGCAGCTTCAGGAAGTGGGGAAGTATGTGTGGTGGAGGTGTCTTTAAAGTGATGCCTTGGAACCTGCATTGTCCCCTCCATTAGGAGGAATAGATCATTCATATTACTGCAAACTACTGGATAAGAAATGTGAACTAGAATTGATGTCACATTTGGACCGTAGGATTTCCTGGTGGAAAAACCTAAATCTCTTGTAATAGTTATCAAAAGGAATTGCTTTATCATTATTGTCACATGGACTGAGATGCAGTAGAACTTCATTTTATTTGTTATCCTGGCAAATCATACCATAAATGGGTACATCAGATAGTGCAAAAGAGAAAATAAACTGCAAAATATAGTTACAACTTCTGAGAAAGTGCAGATAAAAAAGTGTAAGGTCCGCAATTTAGGTCTGTTTAAGAGTTTGACAACAATGGGAAAAGAAGCTGTTCTTGAATCCTATGATACGTGCTTCCTAGCTTCAGTGTCTTCTGTCTGACAGCAGAAGGTAGAGGAGATTTATCAGAATTTTCCAAGTTACTGCTCGGAATCCTGAAATATTCAGTTTTGAATTTTCAATGCAAATAATATGCTGTAAATGAGAACCATGCCTTGGATTACGATATTTAAAATGACTTGATGGAAATTATAGAAGAAATGTCTTCAATACATGCAATCAGGAGGAAGGAAAAGTTTTAAAGCAATGGAACAATTGACAGTGTCTTCTAAACTGCTATTGTTATTTTTTTCTTTGAATATAATCTTTAGAAAGATAATGGGCTTTAAAATTCTGCAGGAAGATGTTTGGATTATTTTAGTTCCATTGCATTTTTTTAGCTTCAAAAGTTGCTGCGTTTATGATTATTTTTAAAGGTTTATTATTTGAACATCTTGTGATTGCAGGTGGGTTATCTGTAAATGAAATCAAACACTCCTTACCAGGAGTGGTGGTGGAGACAGATGCGGTTGTGGTATTTGAGGCTTTTAGATAGGCGCATGGATATGCATGGAATGGAGGGAGATGGATCATGTTCAGGCGGATTAAATTAGTTTATCTTGCATCCCGTTCGGCCCCTACGGGTAAAAGAAGAATCTCAGTGAAGGCAACTTTGATGGTGAAATAATGAGACGGGATGCTGAATCGTCAAATACAATTTCCTTGGTATTGCAATGGAATGCTAATCTAATTATGTTCAATTTTATAGGTTTGCTGATGTTTCTGTCTGACATTTGAGTTGGTTGAATAGTTTTGAATGCTTTATTTGCACACACTTACCTGTACCTTAAGTTGTTTGAGTTCAAAAGAAAGGGGTGCTTTTCTGAAATTTTGAGCTTTTTTGTCTTTTGGTGTATTTGATGGATTTGAGTCAAAAATCTGTGTATTTTGGCAAGTCGGGTGAACATGCAATCTAAACTCCTGACATAAGCTAGCCTTTTTTCCTGGCACCACCATAACCAGTATAATGAACCTCATCAGGACCGAGAATATTTCCTGAAAGTAAATGCCAATTTTTAAAGTGGGAAACTGGAAAAAAACAATGATGCTGGAATCAAATATGGACTAGGTTGCAAGCAATATTTATGATCTTCCAAAGAGATCTTTGAACAAATTCTGTTGGCTTGCATTGTTTTTAAATGGTGCTGTAATCTTGCTGCTTTGTTGGTTGCCTGCTGGGTTTAATCCATATATTTTATGGTTGAGTATTTGTCACAGCAGATTGCATACTCTGTTTCTAATTTTTTTTCTTCAAAGTGGATACTTTTGTCTGACGTGATCAGTTTTAAATTTCAAATAAGGAATAGCTTCTTAGTTAATTTATCAGTGGTATTATTCTGTACTGTTGCTATTTCCATTATTTGATACCATTCAGTAATACATTTTCGACTTTATGTTCAAGATGGTTTTCAATGATGTTTTGTATACACATGCTTCTTTTGTCTGACTAATTTAAACACAAATAAATACAGCAACCCAGAAGTTTCAAATCTGTTATTTCTGTGATGTTTGTAAATGGAGATGCAACTGCTAGACAGGCGATGTTAGTTATTCGCAGCAGTTTTAAACTGAAGATTTGTTTTCGTATATCATGTATTTCATAACAAGAGGATTTCAGTATAGGAGTAAAGAGGTTCTTCTGCAGTTGTATAGGGCTCTGGTGAGACCACATCTGGAGTATTGTGTACAGTTTTGGTCTCCTAATTTGAGGAAGGACATCCTTGTGATTAAGGCAGTGCAGCGTAGGTTCGCGAGATTGATCCCTGGGATGGCGGGACTGTCATGAGGAAAGATTGAAAAGACTAGGCTTGTATTCACTGGAGTTTAGAAGGATGAGGGGGGATCTTTTAGAAACATATAAAATTATAAAAGGACTGGACAAGCTAGATGCAAGAAAAATGTTCCCAATGTTGGGCGAGTCCAGAACAAGGAGCCACAGCCTTGGAATAAAGGGTAGGTCATTTAAGACTGAGGTGAGAAAAAACTTTTTCACCCAGAGAGTTGTGAATTTATGGAATTCCCTGCCACAGAGGGTAGTGGAGGCCAAATCACTGGATGGATTTAAGAAAGAGTTAGATAGAGCTCTAGGAGCTAGTGGAGTCAAGGGATATGGGGAGAAGGCAGGCACTGGTTATTGATAGGGGATGATCAGCCATGATCACAATGAATGGCGGTGCTGGCTCGTAGGGCCGAATGGCCTCCTCCTGCACCTATTTTCTATGTTTCTATGTTGGAAATCTTGTGGAAGATTTTCAGGTCCAGAATAAAACAAGATGCTGCAGGAACTCAGTGGGTCAGGCAGCTTCTGTGGAGGGAATGGGCAGGATCTTTTAGGTCGGGATCCTTCAGACGAACAACGGGGAAGAAAGGTGGAAAAAGGAGGTGACTTTGGGGCAAAGTCAGCAAGTGACAGGTGGCTACGGATAAGGGAGGGGTGATTGGCAGATGGGCGGAGTAAGTGACAAAACATCATCTGTCCATTCCCCCTCATAGATGCTGTCTGACCTGCAAAATCCAGCACTTTTTTTTTGCTGGATTGCAGCAATTTTCTTGTGTCTCCTGGTCTATCAGTCACTAGCTCAATTGGCATTATCCTCGGTAGCAGTATCATATTCCCTTAAGGATTTTTTGTTGTTGTGTTTTGTTCATTTTTGTTTTTTATAGGGTGGTTGCATGAAAGGTCACTGGGTCATGGCGCACGGAGCCGCTAAATCCAACTGGAAGACATCCGTCACTTCCGGTATATGTTATTAATGCTAGAAACGCGTACTTTCCTACCTGTTAAAAACCGCCAAAATGTTGAATTTTTGCGCTGAAAAAAATTGTGGGAGTTTGGGGTAAGTGTGAGAGACATGTACCCAACTTTAGAATTCCAAACGTGAAGTGAAATTAAGGTATAGAGAAGCGACAACTGAAGGGACTACAGCAGCTAAAGTGCTTGGTAAACATTGAAAATATCGGGAATTATCGCGTTTGCTCACTGCATTTCATCAAGTAAGGCATTATTTGTGTTTTTTCTTGATTCCTTTGGTATCTAAAAATTCTCAGAAGTGATAAATCTGGCTGTAAATTTTTCTTCAGATGCGTTTTCATTTTGTATGTAAAAACCCACGAGAACCATGGGCGATTAAAAAAAAATTACAGCCAGATTTATCACTTCTGAAACTTTTTAGATGCCAAAGGAATCAAGAAATAACACAAATAATGCCTTACTGTTGATGAAATGCAGTGAGCAAACGGCCAATGTTCGCTAAGCACTCTGTCTGTTGTTGTCCCTTCAGCTCTCGTTTCTATCTACCGTCATTTCTCCTCACTTTTGGAATTCTGAAGTAGGCTAAATGTCTCTCACGCTTATCCCGATTTCCATAATTATTTACAGCGCAAAAATTGACAATTTCAGCGGGTTTTAACGCTGGAAACAATGGTAAGTGCCTACCTGCAGTACATCGCGTGTAATCCATTTGGAGTAGCGTAGCAACAGTACGGGTCGTGGGTCGTGACCCGACTGCCGTGAAACCTCCCTATACAAAGTTTGAATAAGTAGCTTTTGTGTCAATGTAAGGCAAAACCGTGGCACTCGTGGTACAATTGCTACAATCCGTTTGTGGTGTCTTGGTGGGATTACCAACACAGCCGCTTTAAATTAATTGCCACTCAAGTTGCTGCAGTCAAGAGCCTGCTCAAAATAATGTAATTTTGTGTCAATGGTGGTTATAGTTTTGAGTCAATGTTGCACCTCCATTGAATGCTTATATTTAACACCACCATAATGTTCGGGACAAAGACTCATCATTTATTTATTTGCGTCTGTATTCCACAATTTGAGATTTGTAATAGGAAAAAATCACACATGGTTAAAGTGCACATTGTCAGAAATTGATTAGGCCAATTTTATACATTTTGGTTTCACCATGTAGAAATTACAGCAGTGTTTATACCTAGTCCCCCTGTTTCAGGGCTCCATAATATTTGGGACACAGCGATGTCATGTAAATGAAAGTAGTCATGTTTAGTATTTTGTTGCATATCCTTTGCATGCAATGACTGCTTGAAGTCTGCGATTCATTGACATCACCAGTTGCTGGGTGTCTTCTCTGGTGATGCTCTGAGATGTATTGCAGCCATCTTTAGCTTATGCTTATGTTGGGGGCTAGTCCCCTTCCGTTTTCTCTTCAGCATATAAAAGGCATGCTCAATTTGGTTCAGAGCGGGTGATTGACTTGGCCACACAAGAATTGACCATTTATTAGCTTTGAAAAACTCCTTTGTTGCTTTAGCAGTATGTTTGGGATCATTGTCTTGCTGTAGAATAAACCGCTGGCCAATGAGTTTTGAGGCATTTGTTTCAACTTGAGCAGATAGGATGTGTCTATACATTTCAGAATTCATTATGCTACTACCATCAGCAGTTGTATCATCAATGATGATCATAGAGGGAATTCTGTCATCAGCTGTGGAGGTTTTCCTTGGCCTGCCAGTCCCTTAGCGATTAATAAGCTCACCAGTGCTCTCTTTCTTCTTAATAATGTTCCAAACAGTTGTGTTTGGTAAGTCTAAGGTTTGGCTGATGTCTAACAGTTTTATTCTTGTTTCTCAGTCCCATAATGGCTTCTTTGGCTTTCATTGGCACAATTTTTGGTCCTCAAACTGATAGACAGCAATAAAAGTTTCCAAAGGTGATGGAAATACTGGAAGAAAGACTAGGTGCTGAGAGCTCTCTTATACCTGCATTAAGGGGGCAATTAAACACACCTGAGGTATTACTATAACCTATGAAGCCATGTGTCCCAAACATGTGTCCCAAACACATCCCCTAAAATGGGGATACTATGTATAATCATAGCTGTAATTTCTACATGGTGAAACCGAAATGTATAAAAAAATGGCTTTTATTAAAATCTGACAGTGCACATTTTAACCACGGGTGATTTTTGCTATTACAAATCTCAAATTGTGGAGTACAGAGGCAAATGAATAAATGACAGGTCTTTGTCCCAAACATTATGGAGGGCACTGTAATTGGACTTAGATTTGAGCTTTCCCTTCTCCTTTGGTCTCCCACCTCTCTGAGTATTAGGATCAGTTGATTAAATGGACAATTTCTCTGTTAGCTCATTGTCCATGTATCATGTAATCTATACATTGGTTTCCACTATTGTTAATCATTTAGATGGTGTAATTCAATATTGAATTGTCATCCTGATAAAATGACACTGATTTATGAATGAAATTCTATGTTTTTTTGTATTGAAAACTGATTTGGGCAACTGCTTGCTGAAAGTGTGTAGCTTTATTTAACAAAAGTGCTGTAGCTAAGTAGTGCCAGTGGATTCAAGCCTTGCCTGTGTAGCATTCCCTCGAAGATAACCCATAAATAATAATGAATACTGTACATCATACTTCAATTGTGGTTTTACCAAAGCTGAAGAATACTTTTGTATAAAATGTCCATGGAAATTAAACCCTGTTGGGTTTCCTAATAAAAGATATACAAAGTGCTGGAGTAATTCAACAAGGTTGGCAGCATCTCTGGAAGGCATGGATAGATGAGGGGTTTAAGAAGGAACTGCAGATGCTGGAAAATGGAAGGTAGACAAAAGTGCTGGAGAAACTCAGCAGGTGCAGCAGCATCTATGGAGCGAAGGAAATAGGCAATGTTTCAGGCCGAAATGTTGCCTATTTCCTTCGCTCCATAGATGCTGCTGCACCCGCTGAGTTTCTCCAGCACTTTTGTCTCCCATGGATAGATGTGGTTTGAGTCGGGATCCATCTTTCCGAAGGGTAATAATTTCCTACGTTTTTGCTCTACCTGTATATTGACAATTTGTGAATCATGTCAAAATCCTGTTTTTTATTTCAGATTAACAATCTTTTGCTCGGTTCTTGGAGCACAGCAATATTTTTCCAGTGTTTTGGGCTTCATTATAAAGCTTTCGGGTACCCCTCTTGCTGTTGGGAAGGTGCACCGGTGCTGTGAATGTATCCTCCATTCCTCCTGACAGCACATGCTAATGAGAGAGGATATAAGGATAGAGGTCTGCAAATATTCCCGATAAAATGATGGATGAAGAAAAGAAAGCACGTGGCTCTTTTTTTTTTTTGTCTGTTGGCTTGTTGCCACTTGAAATTTCAGGTTCAATAATTTACACCTTCAAATAATCCACACCTTTATGTTTCTCCACTTTCGTCCCGAACCTTTACTCATCAACCTTCCGGGTATTTGATTCTAGATAGCGGCAGTTCTCTTTTAGGATTGGATGATTTTGTTTCTTTTGCCCAATATTCAGCATCTCAAACATCTCTTATGGAAGCAATATCCGTGCAGAAATTTCTTTTTTTTTTTGTATTTAGCTTTTTAGATTATGCACCTTTCTTGGTCAATGTTTGTCAAAATGATACTAAGTGCTTTAACCTTTAACAATAGGTTTCAGGTATTCATTAAGATGATGGTTTATTTCAGCACTGCTTCTGCTACACTAACCTAAATTAAGGGCATTAGGGATTACCAATCACACCCAAATCGCTTGATTACCCAAATCTATTAATACCTTTTCCTAGTAAGAATGAGCAAGTATCTACAGATCTTGACGGAAATCAAAGGGAGGCCTTTCTCCATGTTTCAGTCGTGAATGGTGATGTCACCTGGTTGCATAGTGCAGCCAGTGGAAAAGTTCACTCTGCTTTAAAACAAAACATTTCAATGTCTTCTCACTGTTAAACACATCAGTACAGATTTCAGTCTGAAGAAGGGTCTCGATCCGAAACATCGCCAATTCCTTTTCCCCATAGATGCTGCCTCACCTGCTGGTTTACTCCAGCATTTTGTGTCTACCTTCAGTACAGATGTAGTCTGCTTAATCTCTTGTGACAAACCTGCCACTTTAGGAATAGATCTGTTGATCCTGTGCTGCACAATTCCAAGTGCATCCTCCCTTGGGTAAGGAGACCAGACCTGTTCACACTGTTCCAAATGTGGGCTTGCGCAGTCTGCATGTAATTGAAACTGTTCGAAGGAACTACAAATGCTGGTTTACATCAAAGACAGACACAAAATGCTGTGGGACTCAGTGAGACAGGCAGGGTCTCCGGAGAGAAGGAATGGGTGACGTTTCGGGTCGAGGCCCAAAACTTCACCCATTCCTTCTCTCCATGTAATTGAAACAGTTGGTCTTTGTCTATAAAAGCCAACGTACAATTTGTCTTCCTAATTGTGAGGTGTGCCTGATTACTATCTTTGTCCGTCTGAACACCAGTGGTGTTTAATCTTGCATGAAAAAATAATCACATTATCTTCGATTGGATGATGTTGCATTTTTCTATCTTGTATTCCATTTATCATCATTCACTTAATGTCACTATTCTGCCTGAAGCCTCTATGCATCTTGTTCACTGCCACCTAGTTCAGTATTAATAACAAACTTAGATATAGCACATTCAATCTCAGTCAGATCATTAATCTAGATTGTGAACAACCGGCCACATGAATGAATGCACACAACATAGGTCACATTTTCCCAACCTGGGAAAAGTACTATTCCCTCTCTTTCTCCCCCACCCCCCCCCAAGACCAATTCACACATGCTCACGACCCATGCACTCCAATTTTAATTACGGTATCTTGCATAGCACCTTGTTGTACGCCGACAGGAAGTCAAAATACACAGGTCAGCTGTTTCACCATTATCAATTCTACTTATTTGTTAACGATGATTTTCTGCTGAGTTCCTCCAGCATCTTGCTTTGCTAATTTAGTTAGCTATAGTTCCCTCCAGTCTCTTTCCATCCTTTCTTAAAGAATGGGATGATTTTTGCTACATTTCAATCTGGGAACATTTCAAGAAATTATAAATTTAAATGTGAACTCTGCTCTTTCTGAATGTCGTCTTAGTATTGCATGAAATTACATACAGTGTTTGAATATCTCTGCCATTTTCTTGTTCCCCAACATAGTTTTGCTTGACGGGGTCCGGAAGGGACCCCACATTAGCTTTTACTATTCCTTCCCCCTTTAGACATCTCTGGAAGCTTTTAGTCTTATTTTTTGTCAATTGACTACTTTGTCTTTTATCAGTGCTTTGGTTCCATTTGCTGAATTTGAAAATTTACCAATCTTGATGACTTGTTTTGTTTGACACCACAAGCCTTGATGGCTATGGCTAGAACATTTGTTTGGCTAAAGGGAATGTATCATAGTTTGTTTATTGCCTTGTCTATAATGTTGTTTCCCAATATACTGTAGGTAGCTTGTGCCTGTTGTTTTCATAGTTTGCTTTATTTGTACTTCAGAATAAAATCACTGTCTTTATACATAATATTTTGCATTTATTGGTAATCTTTCACGCCCTGAACAACCAGGTTCTTTATTACAAGGCTGAGACCACGCACCAACTCTCAGACACCTCCTCCTACTTATCCTTGCACCATGACCCCACCAGGCCACTATCTCTAGCATCATCACTGACTTTGTCAACTCCGGCTCCTTGCCCTCTCAAGCCTCCAACCTCATCGATCCCCAGCCCCGCACAGCCCGATTTTACCTTCTCCCCAAAGTCCACAAACCTGACTGTCCTGGTAGACCCATTGTTTCTGCCTGTTCGTGTCCTACCGAACTTATTTCCACATAAGTTCCCACATAACCACCCCCTCTCCGGGCACCTTCCCTTGCAACCGCAGGAATTGCTACACTTGTCGCTTTACCTCCCCCATTGACTCCATTCAAGGACCCAAGCAGTCTTTCCATGTGCGGCAGAGTTTCACCTGCACCTCCTCCAACCTCATCTATTGCATCCACTGCTCTAGATGTCAGCTGCTCTACATCGGTGAGACCAAGCGTAAGCTTGCCGATCGCTTCGCCGAACACCTCCACTCGTTTCGCAATAACCAACCTGATCTCCCTGATGGCTCAGAACTTCAACTACCCCTCCCATTCTGAATCCGACCTTTCTGTCCTGGGCCTCATCCATGGCCAGAGTGAGGACCACCGTAAATTGGAGGAGCAGCACTTCATATTTCGCTTGGGCAGTTTGCACCCCAGCAGTATGAACATTGACTTCTCTAATTTCAGGTAGTCTCTACTTTCTCTCCTCCCCTTCTCAGCCCTCCCTCAGCCCACTGGCACCACCTCTTCCTTTCTTCTTCCCGCCCCCCACCCTCACATCAGTCTGAAGAAGGGTTTCGACCCGAAACGTTGCCTATTTCCTTCGCTCCATAGATGCTGCCTCACCCGCTGAGTTTTTCCCGCATTTTTGTCTATCCTCTTTATTAACCACCTAATTACACAATATTAAATATCAAATAGCCAGTTCCATTGTTGGTTTCTTGAAGTACTGATCTGAAAAACCATCTCTTGTACACTCCATGAATTTGTCCTCCACATATTCTTAAGTTGGTAAGTCGTCAAGTCAAGAGAGTTTATTGTCATGTGTCCCAGATAGGACAATGAAACTCTTGCTTGCTGCAGCACAACAGAATATTGTAAGCAAAAATACAGAACAATTCGGTTCAATATACACATAAATAAGCAGATAAAGTGCAATAGGCTGTTACAGTTCAGAGTCTGTTTGTTGGCCAGTTTAATAGCCTGATGGCTTTGGGGAAGAAGCTGTTCCTGAACCTGGATGTAACAGATTTCAGGCTCCTGTACCTTCTGCCCGATGGTAGCGGAGAGATGAGTGTGTGGCCAGGATGGTGTGGGTCCTTGATGATGTTGGCTGCCTTTTTGAGGCAGCGACTGCGAAAGATCCCTGGTGGGGAGGTCAGAGCCGATGATGGACTGGGCAGTGGTCACAATGTTCTGCATCCTTTTCCGCTCCTGGACGCTCAATCGAAACAAGCCATGATGCAACCAGTCAATATGCTCTCTACTGTGCACCTGTAAAAGTTCGAGAGAGTCCTCGTTGACATACCGACTCTGCATAGTCTTCTCAGGAAGTGGAGGCGCTGATGTGCTTTCTTTATAATTGAATCAGTGTGCTGGGACCAGGAAAGATCTTCGGAGGGTTTTGGCCCGAAACGTTGCCTATTTCCTTTGCTCCATAGATGCTGCTGCACCCGCTGAGTTTCTCCAGCACTTTTGTCTACCCAAGATCTTCGGAAATGTGCACACCCAGGAATTTGAAGTTCTTGACCCTTTCCATCATCATCCCAGTGATATAAACAGGATTGTGGGTCCCTATCCTACCCCTTCCAAAGTCCACAATCAGTTCCTTGGTTTTGCTGGTGTTGAGAGCCAGGTTATTGTGCTGGCAGCATTTGGTCAATTGGTCGATCTCACTTCTATACTCTGACACGTCCCCATCTGTGATTCGTCCCACAACAGTGGTGTCGTCGGCGAATTTGATGATGGAGTTTGCACTATGTCCGGCTACGCAGTCATGAGTATAGAGAGAGTACAGCAGGGGGCTGAGCATGCAGCCTTGAGGTGCTCCCGTGCTGATTGTTATCGGGATGACACATTTCCACCAATACGGACAGACTGTGGTCTGTGGATGAGGAAGTCGAGGATCCAATTGCAGAGGGATGCGCAGAGACCCAGATCTGGGAGCTTGGTAACCAGTTTTGAGTGGATGATTGTATTAAATGCCGAGCTGTAGTCAATGAATACATATGAGTTTTTGTTGTCCAAGTGGTCCAGAGCGGATCCAGTGAGATCACACCCACCGTTGATCTGTTAGGGCAGTAAACGAACTGCAGTGGGTCGAGGTTCTTGTCGAGGTAGGAGTTGATATGTGTCAAAGCATTTCATCATCACAGGCGTAAGTGCCACTGGTCGATAGTCATTGAGGCACGTCACCTTGCTCTTCTTGGGCACTGGTATTTTTGATGCCCTTTTAAAGCAGGCGGGAACCTCAGACCTCAGAAGTGAGAGGTTGAAAATGTCTGTAAAACTCCAGCCAGTTGGTCCGACCGGGTATGCCATCAGGTCCAGGTGCTTTCCGAGGGTTCACCCCTCCGAAGGATCTTTTGACGTCGGACTCTGTGGCTGTGACTGAAATACCGTCACGGCGAATGGGGGCTCGGGAAGGCACATCAGTGTTCTCCCTATCAAAGCGTGCATAAAACGCATTGAGCTCGTCAGGGAGTGATACTTCGCTGACATTTAAACTGATTTCCTGATAACAATATAAACTATGATCATCATTATATTCCTGATTTCCTGATTTAATGCTGTGTCCTTTTACTTTGACGTTTCCCACCCATGTTTTGTGTCCTTTATTGTTTTGTTGCTCCACCCAAATCGATCCTCGTTGAGTTTTCTCGGCTAAGATCCTTCCACTCTAATTTCTGATTATTCAGTATCCATTATTCAGTACATTGCCTTTTTTATGCCGAATATAAGCATCCCGCCATAGTTATCTTCCAGTCTTGGTGATATCTAATGTCCAGTGTATTCTATACTTCTGTGCTGCAGTGTGCATGTGTGGAAGTCTGGAATGTATTGATGTGTGCCCTTCAGCAAGACAGCATATGTACTACTGGCAAACCATCAGTGAGTCTGGCCCATTATCTTGACTACTTTCAAGATGATTGGCAGGTCTGATTTTTAGTTCAACATAAATACTTTTGTTTTATTTGGAATCAGTCTTGGATTGGAAGTTTGGGTTGTGCCAAAGATAGACCCAAAAAGCTGGAGTAACTTGGCAGGTCAGGTCACATGTCTGGAGGAAAGGAATAGGTGACGTTTTGGTTCAAGACCCTTCTTCAGACAGAGTCGGGGAGAGGCAAACGAGCGTGAATGTGTAACTGCCAGTCTGCCCAGGTGGGGGGGGGGGGGGTATTCTTGTTTACAACCTGACCTGCTGTTACAGTTAATAACTAATGTAGTACATTAAAACATTTTGTTAAATTTTACTCCGATTTTATTATGTGCCTTGATTCATAGAGCACTGCTTGAAGTTATTTAGACACTTGGAGAATAGCATTAGCCTTTTATATACTGTTACAAATGCGATAAAGCAATTTCAATGAATAAATTGGAAATGCATTCCACTTTAAAATAACTGGAACATTGGAGAAAACAGCGGATTTTATCTCAAGATACTACAAAAAGTTATGATTCGTTTCATTTACTGTGCTGAATGATTTTAACTGGAATAAATGAATGATAACCGTTGGCATTGGAGTGGAAGTTCACATTAAAGTATTCAAGTGAGTGTCATTCGTTCTGTTGACCTTTTGAATGCTGAAACACTGCCTGAAAATGACATCCAAGCCAATTCACAGCATGGTGTGAATTTGTTTGCAAACTGAATGCTCCATAAGACTGAGAGTGAGATTGAAATTGTTGGAATGTTTCCATCGTGATTTACGATTAAATTTGAATATGTCGTCCATAGTCATGGTTAAAATGAATGTGTGGTTTTCAGTTCCCTGGAAAGGCATAATAGTTTGAGCAAATGGAAGGTGGTGCAGGCCAGGGGAATTAGCAGTAGACTTAAATTGAGGGTAGTATCCTAATGGCAGGTGTCGGATGCAGCAAGGGCTGGTAATGGTGATATTATCGGGTGGAATGTATTAGTTGGATGTATTGTGTGTTGCGGGCCTTGTTTCAATTAAAATAACTGAGAGTGGTAGTAAAAAAACCTTGCCTAGTTCTATGTTATAACCTAGTCATGGCTTCTACAGATAGTCAAGAGTGTTAACTTGTCATTTGCCCCATTTAGAACAATGAAATTCATACTTGCAGCAGCGCAATAGAATATGTGAACATAGTACACTAAACAATATAATAAACAAGGGAAAAAAAGTTCTGTGTGTGTGTGTACACACACACACACACACACACACACACACACACACACACACACACACACACACACACACACACACACACACACACACACACACACACACACACACACACACACACACACACACACACACACACACACACACACACACACACACACACACACACACACACACACACACACACACACACACACAATATGCCTCCAAGTCTATGTAGTTCAGAGCTTTGGAGTTCAGTAGTTTGGAAGCAGCAGATTCTTACCCTTACCTTGGAATTAAACTAAGGTTTAGTATGTTCAAGAAGGAACTGCAGATGCTGGAAAATAAAGACATTCTTTGTAGTACTTTCCAATCCAAGCAAAGAGAATGCTTTAAACTCATAAATGACTGGTGCCTTAAGATTATTTAATGGTACAATCATGCTATTTAAGTCGCTGTAGTTAGCGTTCTGGACAATTAATGCAGAGACAATTGTCTTTCAGTTCAGGGCATTTAAAGATAAACAATAAATGTTAAGAATCGCCAGAAACCTTCAAGTTCAGTGAAATAAAAAATAAAAAATTCCCTAGGAAGCAAGTGTAATTATATGGTTAGGATTATACATTTTTATCTTTTACTATGTTCCGTGGTCCTGAATGTGTTAGCATCTGTTACCAAAATGTTAGTCCCGAATTGCTAGTCAGTTGTTTTCTTTTTTTCCATTGATCAACTCGGGTTCCAGTGTGAGTTTTGTAGTGTTTCTGGATATTTCCCAATGATTTCTTAGAGTTGGCATTTTGAAGTTACTCCTTTTGTAGAAACAAAATCCTGACCATTTTGTTTGACAATATATTGATATACTTGATTATTCAGCATAGACAAAATAGCGATTATTGCGTAGTCTTAAATCAACATTAGGGCACAGTGCAGCAGTCAAGTGATTAAGCCTATGTTAATTGGGTAGCCAGGAGTCATGGGTTGGGAGAGGCAGAATGCATTGAGAGAGCTGATGTATCATTCCATTGGCCAGCACATCTTCAGGACTGCAGTGAATAATGAACACTTTTTAAATGTAGACATTTTTTTCTCACTGCTTATGTTTTGACACTACCATGTATAGAGTTAGAACGGTTATATTTTATTGTCATTACTAAACGAACTGGGCAGTTTAACCAGAATTAATTTCCGCTTCAAGCACATGAATCATTAATCATTACCGCATTAATTGGGGAAGGATAGGGGTATGGGGTGGGGATTGTTGGATTTTGAGTCGAATTAAACTCCCACGCATTTTATTCATATCAAATACAGATCTTTCTGAAAATGACATGAATCCCCCTTGGCAGCATTATATGGTGATTGCAAATAGTATGGAGGGTTTTTCATTAAAGACCTATGAATCAACAATTTGTATATATGAAGCATCTTTATAATGTAGGGAACATTTCAAAGGATTTTACGGAGTTGATGGTACAATATCTTGAGTAAGATATAGTTATCAAGTTCTTGGAATCTTGAGTGTAAGTGAATGATGAAGGCAAAGTGGAAATAGGGATTGAGAATGATTGAAGTTTCACTGCCATCTCCTTGCAGGAAACGTGTAAAGCTGCAGTTAATATATCCGATGATATGGAGAGAATATAATAATGAGGCAGGTTACAGTATCACATGTTAATGAGTAAACTTTTTCAATTGTTCAGAGAAATGAAGATCAATGGGAATGAAGAAGGTAGGAGCAGGAGCTATGTGCTGAGTGTGTTTTGGAGGGGGTCGAGACAGTTCTGTCTGGAAATGATCAGGGTTTTAGTGTAGTGATGGGTTTGCTTGAGAGAATGAATAAACTTTAATTTTCTGGAGTGCTTTTCTAATCCTTGATGCTTGTTACAACTAACGAGGTACTTGAAATATGGTCTGCTTTACACGTAAATACAGCAACTAAATTATGCGCAAACAGCTCCAACATGATTGTCTATTTAATTTGGTTTTGGCTGTGCAGGGAATAAATGTTAGTCATGAATCGTGTTCCCCTCCCCCTTCAATTATCTTCCCTAAGATAAGTTTATGGGAGCATAATTTAATGTTCAATATAAATGCTGGCGTACATGACCATGAAGTCTTTAATATAACTGTAATGTCAGCCAGATTGTGTTCTAATTCTTCTTTGGGTTTAGAAAATATTAGATGGATTTGAAGTCAAGGAGCGTGCCAGAATTTTGCATCATCTGGTTAAAAACAAAGCCCTAGAGCTGGGTCTATTTGAAAGGAAAACTGTGCCCCCCCTGCTTTGCAGAGTGGTTGCATTCTAGAAAATGGTCGTTATTATGATTTTCTGTTGCAAGCCTTTTTTCTCAGTTTCGTGTTGTAAGCAGAAATGCATTCCTTCAGTTCCTATGGATGAAAGGTCTGTAGCCAAGAGGATTCTGAATGTACTGCAGGCAGACTCAAAGGGTTTTGTTTCAACTAACTAGTAATTGATTTTGCATTGGAAGGAACTGCAGATGCTGGTTTACATCAAAGATAGACACAATGCTGGATTAACTCAGTGGGACAGGCAGCATCTCTGAATAGAAGGAATGGGTGATGTTTCGAGTCAAGACCCTTCCTCTGGCAATAGTAGTTGTCTTGACGGGAACCATCACCCATTCCTTCTATCCAGAGATGCTGTCTGTCCTGTTGAGTTACTCCAGCATTTTTTGTCTTATCTTTTGCATTGTTTGATACTTGTACAATGATACTTTATCAATGGGATTGCTATGTCAGTTTTCAATGCGAATATATTAAGTGTGCGTGTCTCCCCCCCCCCCCCCCCCCCCCTCCCCCATTGTGAGCCAGTGGCCTGCGGTGTTTATTTTATTTCTCTTGTAAGAGTGAATTTTTATTCTATCTTTTTCTAGCGGTGATTTGAGACTTTGTTCTGGACTGCCGCAACATGAGTATAGTGTAGTTTACACCCATGAGTAAAAATAAATAATATTGTGTTTTTTTGAGGTAATTTGATTCCTTCAAAAGTTAATTTAAGACAACTGCTATGACATTTAGGGATAAACCGTGCCATAACACAGATGGAAGCTGATGTTACTGTAGGACGTTATTTTGTATGGCAGTGGAATATTGATGCATCCTTGCCGTAATACCTAAAGTGAAGTGTTAAAGGAAATGCAAAACATTCTGCAAATGTGAATGCTATACAATATTTCCACTATTGTAACGTTTTGTGTGCTTTGCAGACTATCAGTTTTCACAGTGAGGTGATTGACCAGTAAATCTGTTAAATTTTCTCTGAAATGACGCTGTAAAGAAATCCCATGAGGATAGGATATTGAAGACCTGAATTTCGCGTAAATGATGTGCCCTTGATGCTTCCATGGATGCGCACTGGTTTCACAGAAAGTAGATGACTTGAGTTCGGTGGGGAAAACCTGATGCTCCACGTGCAGACAAGGGATATTTACCAGCAAATAACATTGCCTGACAGTTCACACCAAGTGAGATCTGTTGTTGTCCTTTTTTGAATCTCATAGCTGTTAAAATCCTTAATACATCAATACTCGTATGCCTGCACTCCACACTACATTGATCTGGTCTTGGGTAAAAATACTTAAGGGGCTGTCCCACTTGGGCAACCTAATCCGCGAGTTAAGAAGAGTGTCTTCAAGCTCGAGAGCACTCGCCCGGAAAGCCTCGAGCTGGATCGACCGTCCGTGTTGAAACCGCAAGCTGGGTCGACTGACCACACACAGACACAGACAGCGAAGGCGGGGGTCAGGGAAAGCGGGGGAGCGCTGTCTGCACAAGGAAGATAAAGGCAAACGGACCATGTGTTGACCATGCTGCGAGTTTGAAGGTCGAAGACACTCTCTGAACTCGCTGATTCGGTCGCCCAAGTGGGACAGCCTCTTTAGTCTGGATTAAAACAACAATAATACATTTATAGCTTGCCAAATATGTTCAAACAGCTTGACGCATGAAATTTGCTTTTACTTAGTTAATGAGATGCTTTGTTGTATTGTGTTTATCGTTGGTTCATCTGCTGGGACGTCTCCTGTTGCAGTATTTGAATTAATAATACCTAGAAAAGCATCAAGCAATAGTTTGCTGATATCTGATAGCCTGTTGGAAATGGACATTTAGACGTAACTTTTTTTTATCGTTGTTCTCAAAGATTTGTGTGTGTGTGTATTAGTCTATAATTGTCACGTTTACCATGATACATTGAAAAACGTTTTTTGTGTGCTATACAGTCAAATCACACTACGTGAATACAATCAAGCCATAAATAAACAAGTATAAACAGTGAAAAGTGCTGGATATATTGTTACAGCATTAGAACATTAGTTAGAGAAAATACAGATTGAAAATAGTGCTGGGTCAGCAATTAGGTGGGTTGAAAGGTCCGGACAACACCCTAGCTTGTTTGAGGACAGGCCAGTAGTCTGTGAATAGATAGATAGAAACTGCTCTTGAGTCTAATAGTGTGTGCTTTCAAGCTTTTGTATCTTCTACTTGGTGGGAGAGGGGAGAAGAGGAAATGATTAGCGTGAAAATGGTCCTTGTTTATTCTTGTTGTTTTTCTGAGAACAGCATGGTAGAGGTGGGGTGAATGAGGGGAGGATGGGAAGGCTGATTTATGTGTTTAAGAAGGAACTGCAGAAGCTGGGAAATCGAAGGTAGACAAAAGTGCTGGAGAAACACAGCGGGTGCAGAGCAACCCTTCTCCAGACTGATGATCAAAATGATCTATCTCCTTTATATTTGCTACTTGTGCTGTGGTATTTCCTTATATAACCATTCTTGGATTGATTACAATTAATTTGCAGGCAATTTAGTTTGATTACTTTATTTGGATACTAAGCCTGAATGCCAATTTTTGAAAGATCAGGGTATCAAGGGCTACATGGAACTAGGCCAAAAAGTTGGGAATCTTCAATCATCCCTTTATTGAATAACCAAGCTGCGATATTTTTGAAATGATAGTAGTTACATTATTCTTTACAATTGCCTTTGCATGTGTTGACCAATCATGGAAGGTGTAAAAATTAACTGATTAAACTGAAAGAACATGCTCTGAGAATTTTGGGCTCGGCAACAGGATTAGAAATGTAACGTAACTGAGAAAAAACTTGACAAGTGGTGTTTAATGTGTAAAAGTAAGATCATGCATGCACTTTGGTAGGAGAAATCAAAAGGTGTATTATTACCTAGATTGGGGAAAGATTGCAAAGAAATCGCTGAAAATGTTCAACATGTTGGAAATCCAGCGGCGACCAGAAAAAGGTACGACTCTTTGTGCCACTACTCACGACCATGCAGGCGTGACGCCGCGACATGTCGACACGTGACGCCTGTATGGTCGTGTGTAGTGGCCCAAAGAGTCGTACCTTTTTCTGATCGCCGCTGGATTTTCAACATGTTCGGCGACGTGCTGCGACTATGACTGGTGCCGGCAAGTCGCCGGGAAAAATCGCATAAGTGGGACATGCCCTTTACAATTCTAGAGCATGTTGGTGAAGCTGAACTGGAGTACTGTATATTTTATAACTCTTATTTAAGAAAAGATGTGTCAGCATTCTAGGCAGTGTAGATGAGATTCAACAGGCTAAATCCTGGAATGGGAAGGTTGTCCTATTACAAAGAACTAAAACATTAGATCTGCATTATTTGGCATTTAGAGGAATAAGGGATTAACAATGAAGCATTTAACATCCTGATGGGGTTAACAGGATAGATGTTGGAATGTTTCAACTGGTGGGGAAAGTCTCCGGTGAGGGAAGATGTGCAGGCCTTTTCTTTACACAAAGTTTTAGCTGTGGTGGGTGCACATACTATAGTGTTTTTAGATAAAGACATGAATGGCAGAAAAATGGATCATGTGCAGGCAGATGAGATTAGTTTAACTGGCATATTTGGCACAGGCATTGTGGCTGAAGGGCATGTCCCTGTGTTATCCCATTCCTATGTTTTAATAGACGAGTTAAATGTCTAAAATTAAAACTTTGTTTTGCAGGAAGACCTTTAAGGTGAATGATATGCTGGCCAAAGTAGAAAAAATGAGGGGAGAGCAGGAATCTCCCAGGTAAGTTGGTTTCACGGTGGTTGCATATATGTTTGGGAGTTTATTGTGGTCTTTTTTGTCCTTAAATATTTTAGTAGAATTCTGCCAGCTCATCAGTGTGTTGTTTGTGTCTGTGCAATGTTGCTTTACCATCGAACTGCAACGATTATGTGGGAATAGAGATGTATATGGAGTTCTTAAGAGAGCGTGAGAGAGAGCAAGTGTCTGAAGGAACTATCCAAGCACTGATTTAGCAGATGTGCAAAATTTGTTTAATTCTTTGGCAAATCTCAGTATGTCACAGTTAATTAAATGCAAACAATGGTAATGAATGAATATAACTTTAATTGTCATTCAGGTATACACATAAACACAGTGCACATTGAACAAAATTTCGTTGCATTGACTCTACAAAGTAGCAGCAGAATATAACATTTATATCAGGCGATCAGTAAAAATGCTTAGTGTGCCCATAAAAAGTGCTTCATGTGCATAGTTCTGTAAAATAGATATATAGGAAAGTTTTTAAAAGTTGCAATGTATAAGAAAGTTCTAGCATCGGTTTGATTGTGAGTTCAATAGTCTTATGGCCTGGGGGATGAAGCTGTTGCAGAACCTGGTTGTCCCGCTCTTCATGCTGCGGTACCTCCTCCCAGAGTTCAGCAGTGTAAACAGTCCATACTGTGGGTATGTGGGGGCTCTGGTAATGCCCTTAGCTCTTGTCAGACAGCGTTTGTAACCAATGTCCATGATGGAAGGAAGAGAAGTCCCAATGATTTGGTCATTGAAAATTGGGGAGTATTTTCCTTCCTTGGATCTTATTTACAATAAGATTCTACGTTTTCTCGAGGCTCCCCTCAACATCTAATTTAGTATAATCTCTTACATGATACCTTAGCAAAGGCCTTCTGAAAGTCTATATGCACTACACCCTATTTGCCATTATTTATTGTGCTGGTAAATTAATAAAAGCGGCAAGAGACTTTTAAAGCCCCATTTCCCTTTTAAAAATCCATATTGATTCTGCCCAGTCCTCTGAGTAACTTCTGCCACCTCTTTTCATATTAATGCCATTAACTAAAATAACAAACATTTTGAATAAATTAGATTAATTTAAAAAACAGTAACATTAGTTTTAATGGTTTTACTTTTTTCTAATTGTATTAACATATACATTTGTGAAATTACTGTCAATTTCATGGTACAATTATATTTTTTCACAGTAATTACTGCTTTAAAAAAACCTATTTGTGTTCACTAATTTATTAGGAATGACATTTCTTATGTTGTCAGATTCCATGTGAAGTTAAATCTGAAAATTGTAAAGTTGTGATTTGGCCAAAGATAATTGCAAGCCTATCTTAACTTCTCTACGCTCCTTCTGTAACTTCTCTACGCTCCTATTCTGCAACTGTTTTTAACTATGATTTAACTATGGTCTTTAAGAGCATGGAGATGTATAAAACTGGGCAACACGCATTCATGCCACCTGGCATTTGCATATGCCAAATAATTGCGTGGAGATCTGTTTCCACTATTAAAATTTACCATGTTTCATGATTAGTACCTGAATTTCTTGTTGTATGGTGATGTCAGGTGGAAATAGAACTATTAACGTCAAGCTATGGAGGTGCAATGTCAGCTATTAAGTTGTGTTGCAAAAATGAATTGATGCCTTTGAAGGATTGTGTGATTAGATTTTAGGTAGTGAATTACTGTTTTTATGCGCACACACATCACTGCAAGGAAATTATTATTTTTTAAATTTCTCCCCAGTTTGACAGCTCATTTGCAACTTACGTTTACCGGTTTCTTCCATAAAAATGGTATGTATGTTGATTTTTGTTGGGTCATAGAGCATTATGAAGGCTCCTGCTAAGTGGTATTGATCCATATTATAGCAAAATACACTATTCAAAATAGTACCTGTTATTAGGCGATCTCCAGTTCAATTTTGTTTTGTGGACACAGTAGGAAGGCAAAGGAGGACAGCTGGTTGGGGTTGGAACTCCTACATTTTCATTATAAACAGGAATAAAATGTGGACTATTGCAGATGGTATAAATTAGACTATTGCTGTATATAGATGCACAAGCTGACCATTGCTGAGAGAATGGAGTGACTGGGCTTGTATACTCTGGAGTTTAGAAGGATGAGAGGATATCTTATTGATTATTAAGGGTTTGGACACGCTGGAGGCAGGAAACATGTTCCCGATGTTGGGGGGGGGGGGGTCCAGAACCAGGGGCCACAGTTTAAGAATAAGGGGTAAGCCATTTGGAACGGAGACAAGGAAACACTTATTCTCACAAACAGTTGTCTCAGACGGTGGTGGAGGCCGGTTCTCTGGATACTTTAAAGAGAGAGCTAGATACGGCTCTTAAAGATAGCGGAGTCAGGGGATATGGGGAGAAGGCAGGAACGGGGTACTGATTGGTGATTATCACATTGAATGGAGGTGCTGGCTTGAAGGGCCGAATGGCCTACTCCTGCACCTATTGTCTATTGAATACACACGCTATTAATTTGGATTATCTTTTTAGTAATGCAGATTAATGAAACTTTTACCATTTGCTGCTTATGGCGTTGAGGCATAGAAACCAAGAGGATGCTAAATTTGTGTTGACTCAACTCTGTGCTTGATAGTATTTTTCTTGGTGATCCTAGTTGGGGTGAAAAAATGGCCACAGTTGGAGTTCATAATTACTGTCCCATAAGTTAGAATAATGAACTATAGGTATTCTGTGAAGATGAAGCATAGGCTGGGCTCACTTGTCCAACTGCACGTGCTGCCATTTGAACCAGATACAAGATGTTTAAAAGGTGTCATCTAAAGTCCCAGGGAACCCGGGGTGGAGCAGTGGCGTATTATTGTGTACTTTTAAGTAATTGGGATAAACATGTACACTCTACATACGGTGCCCTCCATAATGTTTGGGACACCATCATTTATTTATTTGCCTCTGTATTCCACAATTTGAGATTTGTAATAGAAAAGGTCACATGTGGTTAAAGTGCACATTGTCAGTTTTTATTATAGGCCATTTTTATACATTTTGGTTTCCCCATGTGGCGATCTAAGTGGGACTGGCCCCGCGAGGCCGTACGGCTAAGCGACCACGTTAGGCTGCGCTTGCTGCATGGAGTCGCATGCTCGTGGGACAGGCCCTTTATGTTTGGGACACATGACTTCACAGGTGTTTGTAATTGCTCAGGTGTGTTTAATTGCCGCCTCAATGCGGGTGTAAGAACTCGCAGCACCTAGTCTTTCCTCCAGTCTTTCCACCTTTGGAAACTTTTATTGCTGTTTATCAAGATGAGGACCAAAGTTGTGCCAATAATAGTCAAAGAAGCCATTATGAGACTGAGAAACAAGAATAAAACTGTTAGAGACATCAGCCAAACCTGTTCCAAAATCAACAAAGAAAGAGAGCACTGGTGAGCTCACTAATCGCAAAGGGACTGGCTGACCAAGGAAGACCTCCACAGCTGATGACTGAAGAATTTTGTCTTTCGATGCTTTCACAAGAGAGCTAGATACGGCTCTTAAAGATAGCGGAGTCAGGGGATATGGGGAGAAGGCAGGAACGGGGTACTGATTGGTGATTATCACATTGAATGGCGGTACTGGCTCGAAGGGCCTAATGGCTTACTCCTGCACCTATTGTCTATAATTTTCTCTATAATAAAGAAAAATCCCCAAACACATTTCTGACAGATCAGAAACGCTCTTCAGGAGTCAGGTGTGGATTTGTCAATGACCACTGTCCGCATGAACAGAAATACAGAGTCTGCACTGATGCAAACCAATGGTTAGCCACAAAATAGGATGGCCAGGTTACAGTTTGCCAAGAAGTACTTAAAAGAGCAACCACATTTTTGGAAAAAAGACTTGTGGACAGATGAGATGAAGATTAACTTATATCAGAGTGATGGCAAGAGCAAAGTATGGAGGAGAGAAGGAAATGCCCAATACCCAAAGCATACCACCTCATCTGTGAAACACGGTGGTGGGGGTGTTATGGCCTGGGCATGTATGGCTGCTGAAGGTACTGGCTCACTTATCTTCATTGATGATACAACTGCTGATGGTAGGAGCATAATGAATTCTGAAGTGTATAGACACATCCTATCTGCTCAAGTACAAACAAATGCCTCAAAACTCATTGGCCGGCGTTTCATTCTACAGCAAGACAATGATCTCAAACATATTGCTAAAGCAACAAAATAGTTTTTCAAAGCTAAAAATTGGTCAATTCTTGAGTGGCCAAGTCAATCACCCGATCTGAACCCAATTGAGCATGCCTTTTGTATGCTGAAGAGAAAACTGAAGGGGACTAACCCCCAAAACAAGCATAAGCTAAAGATGGCTGCAATACAGGCTTGGCAGAGCATCACCAGAGAAGACACCCAGCAACTGGTGATGTCCATGAATCGCAGACTTCAAGCAGTCATTGCATGCAAAGGATGTGCAACAAAATACTAATCATGACTACTTTCATTTACATGACATTGCTGTGTCCCAAACATTATGGAGCCCTGAAATGGGTGGACTATGTATAATCATTGCTGTAATTTCTACATGGTGAAACCAAAATGTATAAAAATGGCGTTTATTAAAATCTGAAAACCACATGTGATTGTTTCTATTACAAATCTCAAATTGTGGAGTACAGAGGCAAATAAATAAATGTCTCTGCATGACTTTGTCCCGAACATTATGGAGGGCACTGTAGCTGATTAGCATCATGAAAATAGCCTGATGTAGGATTTGGCTTCTGGCATTAAGTCACTTAATCATGTTATCACTGCAATTAGGAATCAGTCCAGAGGAAGCAACTCTCGAATGCATGACAGTGTTGCTTTATAAAAGGTTGGATCTGTGCAAAGTCATGTTTATTTGCACATTTAAGTATCTTTTTCCTATGTTCACAAGTTAATGTGGACATACTAATTTGTTACACTCTTAACGATCCTAATAGTCATTCTCACATGAGATTGAATAGTATTGCCACTATATTTTCACAAGAAAATTATGTGTTTCCATTCTGGACTAAAGTTTGCAAGCATTAACTTCCAGCAAGAGGCAAGCGGATCTGTTTTACAGGTACTGATGTAAATGCTGTTTACCACCACTCGCCACATCTTCCCATCTCCCCCTATGTCTGCCTTCCGCAAAGACCGCTCCCTCTGCAACTCCCTTGTCAATTCTTCCCTTCCCTCCCGTACCACCCCCTCCCCGGGCACTTTCCGTTGCAACTTCAAGAAATGCAACACCTGTCCCTTCACCTCCCCCCTCGACTCCATTCAAGGACCCAAGCAGTCGTTCCAGGTGCGACAAGGGTTCACCTGTATCTCCTCCAACCTCATCTACTCCATCCGCTGCTCTAGATGTCAGCTGATCTACATCGGGGAGACTAAGCGGAGGTTGGGCGATCGTTTCGCCGAACACCTCCGCACAGTCCGCAATAACCTACCTGAACTCCCGGTGGCTCAGCACTTCAACTCCCCCTCCCATTCCCAATCCGACCTCTCTGTCCTGGGTCTCCTCCATTGCCAGAGTGAGCAACGCCGGAAATTGGAGGAACAGCACCTCATATTCCGCCTGGGTAGCTTGCGTCCTGATGGCATTAACGTTGAATTCTCCCAATTTTGCTAACCCTTGCTGTCTCCTCCCCTTCCTTAACCCTCGAGCTCTCCTCCTCCCCCCCCCCCCTCCCCTCCCCCCCCCCCCCCCCCCCCCCCCACCCCCCATCAGTCTGAAGAAGGGTTTCGGCCCGAAACGTCGCCTATTTCCTTCGCTCCATAGATGCTGCAGCACCCGCTGAGTTTCTCCAGCAATGTTGTGTACCTTCGATCTTCCAGCATCTGCAGTTCCTTCTTGAACACTAAATGCTGTTTCTGTTGCCCGGAATTATTTAATTAAACACAGATGAGCAGATTGTAAAGTTTTCCTGATTATTATTTGGTGCAGCTTGACTACTCAGAAGTCTTGACTTTCATTTCTTCACCTATTGCTAGTAATTGGCTCCCCATGGTTTGAATAAATATGGCTTTCATTTCTTTGGTTCTGATGCTTTTTCTTGGAAGCTCTGTCCCCATTACCGCAAATGTTTAAAGCAGCAAAGTAACAAAAGCCAGGAAATGTCATTGACGATGCAGTTCAACCTATCCTGGGTCAGTTCAGGGCAAAGTCTGATTAAATGTTTTGTAGCTCAGCATTAAATGTCGATATAGTCCACTGCATTTCTTGCTGAGCTGTCAAATATCACAGCTAAAATGGTGTGTTTCTGGCCTCTCAGCTTCGTTTGGATCAAGGGATGTGCAGGAACCTCCTGTGCCTCTGTTCTACTTCAGTTCCGATCGGGAGATGCAAGAGGGGGTAACCCTGCTGTCTTGCCTAGATTTTTATTTGGTTTAGGAAATGTCAATCGATACCCTTTGATGGCTTGGCAGAGATTGAGTTTGCTGTGGCATTGCAGATGCAACCTCATGTCCTTGTGACATGAAACATTAATGAAATAAACATTAATAAAATGATTCGACAACCGGTACTTTTTAAAACATTTATCTAAGCTATTTTATTAATGTTGCTTTGTAGGTAATTATGAGGGAATAATGTCAAAATGTATCAAAGCTATGCTTGTTCGTTTTTACTCAGAACCATAATTATATCTTATTGCAATGGAGCAATGTCAAATTTTAATGTTTTAAATCTCTTTTGTGATGCTCTATATTCCCCCCCAACTAGAAAAGCCATCGCAAAACTCAGAGAACGAACAAAACTCTGTATCCCTGGAGGTGCTACTTGTTAAAGTCTGTCACAAAAAACGTAAGGTAGAGTACACTGACCTTTTTAATTATCCTGCACGGGGGTGTTGCTTAAAATGTGTACGTCATATTCTGCATTCATGAACTGCTGGAGACGAGTCCCGGGGAATTAACATGATAACATCCTCATGTACATCCACACGAGGACAACGAATAAAGGATGAGTTAGATTGGTTCAGGAAAGACTTTCCACTGGAATTAAATGTTGAAAAGTGTCCATGAGTTGTGCTGGTGGAGAGCTGATGCCTCATTTGGCCCTTGCATTCACTTCGTGTTATTGGCGACAGTGTCCATTCTTTTCAAGATACTGTTCAATAACCATCCGGGCTATTGGAAATTCGAATAGCCCAAAATAATCAAATTTCCATGTGGCAGCTGATTTTATGGATTAGTAAGTGAGGCCTTCTTGATTTTTGTGTAAGGGTGTAGCAAGAAGCCTCTAGGTGGCATGTGGAAGGAAGATCATTGCATCAGTGCTTGGGCTCAGAACTCTAGCTTGTTAAACTGATGCTGAGATTTGACCTCAAAGAAACACAGTCATTTTCCTTTGGATGAGCTATGACACCCAACTACGATACGATACAATACAATAGAACTGTATTCATCCCTGGAGGGGAAATTGGTCTGCCAGCAGTCATAACACACAACCAGGTACACGAAAACTTGCCATTAAAATTAAATTAAAAGTGAAAAGAAAAAGAGAACGACAAGCGACTGTTGGCTGGCTGCCGTGTGCACAGCGCCTTCACTGGAACGATCGAACAAACAAACAAATGAGCGCAGGCTTATCCCCTGGGCAGAGGATTCTAAAACTAGAGTGTTTCCCTCCTTGATGCCCTTGACTTAAGTATTACTAAAGCTCCTCGGAGGAATTTGGTTCCTTTAGCCCCTGATTAGATAAAAGCTGAGAGTGCTTAAGCTGAGCGATCCCTGGAAAATCCCAAATCATTCTTTGGTGAGCTGGTTAATGATAAATACATGAAATCATTGTCAACAGATTTGACAACAGCAACTTGTATTGTTTTCCTATCGGTCATTGTTAAGAAAAAAATTGTTGCTTGCAGTTCATTACTTTCTCTTATTTAAATTTTGTTTAGAGATGCATCGTAGGACAGGCTGAAGAGCTGTACTGTTCTATCATCTATGTTACTAGTGAGGTTCCAAGAGTGAAACCAGATCTTAATGAAGGTTAAAAGGAAGGTGTGATGTATTCAAGTTCTGCAATTCTGCTGCTGTGGGAGGTGTAAAGAAATAGGCTAAGCAAATGGACAAGAAATGACTAGAGTGCAAGATAATGAAGTGTAGTAGTACTCATCTTAGTAAGAATAGCAAAATGATATTTCTTAAAATGGAAGGTAGACAAACATGCTGGAGAAACTCAAGAGGCAGCGAAGGAAATGGAGCGAAGGAAATGGGCAACATTTCGGGCCGAAATCATCTTCAGAAACTAGGATATAAATGGGACTAAGATTTAAGTGTCCATTCCTTTGGTTTTGACCTTGGCCATGAATAGTTTCACATCAGATGACAAGTAAGCTCTAAAATTATTGCGTTACGCTCGAGTAAAGCTAGATTGCATAAGTTTAAATAGTTAAATCTTTACATAGTCATAAAGAAAAACTGTCCTCTTTCCTCTCCCGTCACCTGTAATTTGCTAATATGTTTAGATGATTTTCTAACTTGCTCATTTCTTTTCAAGGATGTTAGTTGTCCAATCAAGCAAGTGCCTACAGGTAAAAAGCAGGTGCCTTTGAACCCAGACAACAGCCAGTCCAAACCAGGCAATTGGCCTTCCCTCGCAGTTCCCAGCAACGAGTTTGAGCCGAGCAACAGCCATATGGTCAAGTCGTATTCACTGCTGTTCAGAGTGACCCGGCCAGGCAGGAGGGAGATGAACGGACTGACAAATGGAGAGATTAATGAAAACATTGGTGAGTATGTTTTATTGAAACCGCCTTGTGATGTTCATTCTAGCTGAAAGTCTCATTGGCTTGCAGCCTTATGTGATTAAGTCCCAAGTCCTTGCATGTGCATTGAGAGCTGTAAAGCAGCATAGGTTCGTTCACATAAAATACAAGAAACTCTAACGTCTTCAATTGTTGTGGTCTTTTGCAATAAAATCAGTATAATTTGAATTGTATAACAAACTAGATAAACAAATCTAATTTCATTATAAGACCTAAATGTTTTGTTAATCAAATGAGAAATATTGGAGTCTTGATTAATTTTTTCATCTGAAGCTCTTTTTCAAAAAAAGGAACCATATACAGTATTAATTGGACTCTTGAGCCAGTGAAGCTAATCTGAATCCAGTAAATATGTGAAAAAAAACTTTTTAGCAAAAGGAGTTGGGTATAGGAGCAAAGAGGTCCTTTGCAGTTGTACAGGGCCTTACTGAGACCACACCTGGAGTATTGTGTGCAGTTTTGGTCTCCCAATTTGAGGAAGGACATTCTTGCTATTGAGGGAGTGCAGCGTAGGTTCGCCAGGTTAATTCCCGGGATGGCGGGACTGTCATATGCTGATAGAATGGAGCTGCTGGGCTTGTATATTCTGGAATTTAGAAGGATGAGCCGGTATCTTATTGAAACATGGTAAGATTATTAAGAGTTTGGACACGCTAGAGGCAGGAAACATGTTCCCGATGTTGGGGGAGTCCAGAACCAGGGGCCACAGTTTAAGAATAAGGGGTAAGCCATTTAGAATAGAGATGAGGAAAAGCTTTTTCACACAGAGAGTTGTGAGTCTGTGGAATTCTCGGCCTCAGAGGGCGGTGGAGGCTGGTTCTCTGGATGCTTTCAACAGAGAGCTAGAAAGGGCTCTTAAAAATAGCGGAGTCAAGGGATATGGAGAGAAGGCAGGAACGGGGTGCTGATTGTGGATGATCAGCCATGATCACATTGAATGGTGGTGCTGGCTCGAGGGGACAAATGGCCTACTCCTGCATTTATTGTCTATTAAAACTACAGTGTGTCCAAACCACTTCATAACCAAGTATTTTTAAAGACATAATGTGCAGGTGCTTGAATCTTAAGCAAAACCTAAAAGTATTGAAGGAACTCGACGGGGCAGGCAGCAACTGTGGAGGGAATGGACAGATGTTTTGGGTTGGAACCCTTCAGTCTGAGGTCCATTCCCTCAATAGTTGCTGCCTGGCCCATTGGGTTCCTCCAGTACTTTTGAAGTGTAGATAGTATTATATTGTGGGAAATGACATAACCACCATTTTACATACAGCAAGGTTCCATTCATAGACATACAATACTGGAGTAACTCAGCAGAACTGGCAGCATCTCTGGATAGAGGGAATGGGTGACGTTTTGGATCGAGTCCATTCTCGAAAAGAAGGGTCTCGACCCGAAACATTATTCATTCCATCTATCCAGAGATGCTGCCTGTTCCCGTTGAATTGCTCCAGCATTTTGTGTCCATCTTCAGTGTGAACCAGCATCTGCAGTTCCTTCCCACACAAGGTTCCACATAATCTTTAATGTAGTAAAGTATTATCAAATAGCTTTTGGGTCAGATCCACAAAGCTATTAGAGCAAATGACCAGAAGGCATGTTTTAAAGATTGCCTTCAAGGACAAAACAATCCTGAAAAGTGGAGAATTTTAGATAGATTTCAGTTCAGAATTTTGGCAGGTGACAGCCGCCAGTGGTGGAATAATTGGTGACAATAAATAACTAAATTTTGTTTCTATGATAGTTGAGGAATACACAGATCTTTGCAGTAGGAATTGAAAACACAACCTTCTAACTGAGGTGAGGGTGTTTCCACTGACCCAAGTCTAACAATGAAATGTGTTGTGCATGGAATGTGCTGACAGCTTCATGCAAATGTCACTGTCTGTTCTATCTAAGAAATTAGCTCTGGGTTTGCTAGCTGTGTCAGTAAATGTTACGTGCTTTATTTACAGAAGAAACCGTTAGGTTTTTTGTTTTTCAACGTTTAATATAGACCCAACTTTGATGTCCTAAATTGAATACATTTCCAGGACTTGAGTTTCATTCAATGGCATCATAGTGAATTGCACTGATATTTCCTAAATGGCATTTAAATTTGAGCGTTCCTTCTTAGAATCACCATGGAAGAACTTCACATGAGTTTATATTTAATGTCTCTGTTCCTGTAATTTGACATGATTAGATTTGGGGAATACTGTATTCTCTGGCTTTTGGAATATGATTTATCTGAGTGTTTTCCCCAGCTAAATACTGCAATCCCCTGCCCCTTTTCCTTTGCCAAGGAATTGATCTCCCAGGGGCTCTGCTTGTAGTGGAGTAGGTTGGCTTGCATGTAAGCTGACTTGCATATTAGAGCGGATGACTGCTTCTCTGACACATTAATGCTTCCTAAAGACAACACATGCTGTTAGAATACGTCATTTAATCACTGTGCCATTTTAAGCAGCAGTAAAAACATAGTAAATGGATGGATACAGAGAGAAAACAACATCTTAGACACTGCGATTACTTTAGGGTTTAATATTATGACTGTATGGTACATCAAATGTGACTATGTCGGTGCACGTGACTATAACGGACCATTGAACCATTGAATATTATAACGTTATCTTCACCAATGACATTACAAGATGCATCCTTTTCTTGTCTTTACAAGTCCACTCTCAAATGTAGCATTTTACAAAGTCAAGTCAAAACAATCAATTATTTGTTTCTTGAAGATAGAATGTGGAAAGCATAGTATTGGAAACTGGCGGCCGATTGATGTTAAACCTGAACGTTGTTAAATATGCGTCTCAGCACTTCAACTTAGAAAGTGCAAACACTCACTGGTACCTGATTCACTTTCCAGACTGTATTTCAGTCTCTAAAAAACAGCTTTCTACATATTTATATAGGGAGGGTGGAAACCTATCCCTGTATCTTCATGTTTAAGAAAGAACTGCAGATGCTGGAAAACCGAAGGTAGACAAAAATGCTGGAGAAACACAGCGGGTGAGGCAGCATCTTTGGAGCGAAGGAAATAGGCGACGTTTCAGGTCGAGGCCCCTCTTCAGAAGGGTTTTGACCCGAAACGTCACCTATTCCGTCACCTATTCCTTCACTCCATAGATGCTGCCTCACCCGCTGAGTTTCTCCAGCATTTTTCCAGCGTCTACCTCCTGTATCTTCATTATCTGCCAGGGTAAAGTTTAGCATCGTTAACATCAACTGAAGAAAGCTAACTTGGAATGGTAAGTTTCACTACATGAAGACTCGCATGGCTGCACACTTTTTAGTCTCGGGACCTACCAGATTTGTTTGGTGAATCAAGCACCATTTGAAGCAAGTTCGCTATTGTGCTGGAGATTCAGCTATATTGCCCTTCAGTAAATTACATTGGTGTGAAAGAACAATCCAGGGTTCTGTGAACAACTTCTGTTGTTGGAAATAATCATCTAGCTAAGAGTACTTTTAATACTTCATCTGACAGGCACCACCTGTGACAACAGGTCTTCAGGGTGTGCTGAACTATTTTATTAGCCGTAGGGATAGAGTTAATCTGACTACACTTATCACATCAAGCCATTATGTTGGAAAATAATTTTCCAGTGCATATAAGCTATTTTTGCCGTTTAAGGCTTTTAGCGATTTTTTATCTTTGTAGACTTATAGATGCTTGTTAGTAGTGTCACTCATTGTTTTTTACTCTCACTTTTAGTGGGATGTTGGTGCTGAAAATTGCAGATTGAAAGATCCTATATCATTTGCTATAATTCACGAGCTTTGTGATATGGAGCTTTTTCAGGAATGGTTCCTTACCAGGGAGTTTGCATTAGAGTCATCTTGCAAACTGCGGCTGATGGATATTAATACTGAGTCTGCTTTTCCTCCTGAACTTGCTCTGGGTTAGTTAGTGTCTGGGGAGAGAAACAATTGAGTTACCGGATTGTGCAGCTCTCATCAGCCACCTGCCACCCTCAGTCTGAAGAAGGGACCTGACCCGACATGTCATTTATCCATGTTCTCCAGAGCTGCTGCCTGACCCACAGAGTTACTCCAGCAGAAACACCAATGTGAGTTACTCCAGCATTTTGAGTCTTCCAGTGTTAGATGGTTGTGGACCCACTTTTCAGTTTTCGTTTGGTTGGAAATAGTCATAGAGTGATACAGTGTGGAAACGGGCCCTGCAGCCCAACTTGCCCTCACTGGCAAACCTGTCCCAACTACACTAGTCCAACCGGCATGTGTTTGGTCCATATCCCTCCCAAATTGTCCTATCTATTAAATAGATCGAAACAAAAAAAATATGCTTCTCAATCCTCCTACACTGACTGCTAGGTTTGTCCATGCCCAAGCCACTGTTACAAATGCCACTGAGGCCCATGTTTTCTTTGATTTTTCACAGGTCTTTAGACCTTGAGTTTTAGGCTATTCAGTTGAGGAGGATTTCAACAAAAAGATGATGTTTCTATTTCTGAATGTCTGTTGCTGTCAGGATTTCTGTTCTTAATCCGTGTTAGTCTGTTATATATGAGGGGTATTGTAAGTTTATCATGGATTTGCAGCTTTATTTTAATAGTCCAGGTTCTTTGGTGTACTGCTGACTTATTCATGACTCTTTAAAAAAAAAACTCGAACAGCTAGCTAAAGAGGCAGTTACTGAGATGCGACTGTAGCTCAATGAACTTCAGCATCAATAGGTTACCCTTGGAAAACAGGATGTTATGTGTTAAAGAATGGTTTTAGTTTCCAATCAGCATTACAGAGTCCGCAACGGGTACTGATTCTGGATGATCAGCCATGATCATATTGAATGGCGGTGCTGGCTCAATGGGCTGAATGGCCTACTCCTGCATCTATTTTCTATGTTTCTATGACCAGCGATCCTATGACCAGTGATTGCATAATAACGTTATCCTACACATACTAGAGACAATTTTCATTTTATAGAAAGCCAATTAACCTACAAACCTGCATGTCTTTGGAGTGTGGGAGGAAACCAAAGATCTTGGAGGAAACCCACGGGGAGAACATACAAACTCCGTACAGAAAGCACTCGTAGTCGGGATCGAACCCGGGTCTCTGGTGCTGTAAGGCAGAAACTCTACCGCTGCGCCACTGTGCAGCCCCGTGTTTAACTTAGTTTATCATTTTACACAGTTGGACTTGGTCACACAAAGCTGGCAGAAAGGTTTGCCCTTGTCCATGTGCTTATAACATAATGAATTACTGAGTTTGTCCTGAAGCACAACAATTATTCAAACCACCACACCCCATGTTTTTTCTTCTAGAAATATCGGATGAGCTGCCAAGTAGGCGTAAACGGAACTCCTCTCACAAGGATGACGGGGAAAAGACCTTTGTAGCCCAGATGACTGTCTTTGATAAGAATAGGTAAGCATGCTGCTATCGTTGCGATGTACATGTGAAAGATGATTCTGCTTTTATGATTGGTATGGAATTGTTTATGTTCTAAATTGGTGTCCTGACAGAGAACAGTGCTTAATATGATTTGCAGCTGAGTAATTTGAAGAATCTTGTGTAGATCTTGAATATTCTATTTTTCTATTATCATCAGATTCAGGTTTAGTATTATTTGGCTAAATCACTTGATTTTGGTTTCTAAAATAACATCAGTCAATTACATGACATTTTGATTTCTATGGACAGCTAAATCAAAATATTGTCGCTTTTCTTTATATCTATTAATTGTTTGAATATCAGAGATGGGTCACAGAATTTCTACAGGCCGACATAGTCTCCGGGGCAAAAAAACCCTTCAACTGAACCACTCTGTAAATGTGTAGGGAGGAACTGCGGATGCTTAGTTCAAACCGAAGACAGACACAAAAAGCTGGAGTAACTCAGTGGGTCAGGCAGCATCTCTAGAGAAAAGGAATAGGTTTTTGTTTTGAGTCGCGACCCTTCTTCTGAAGAATGCATGTGACCCAAAACATCACCTGTTCATTTTTCCCCTGACCTGCTGAGTTGTTCCAGCTTTTTTGAGTCTGTCTTAAATTTGTAAACGTTGTGAGTTACTCCAGCATTTTGTGCCCATCTTTGGTAGAAGCCAGCATCCGCAGTTCCTTTTTATTACATTGTTGTCATCTGAATTTGCTTCTTTAAAGACGTTTGCAGCTCCTTGATGGAGAGTATGAAGTAGCCATGCAGGAAATGGATGAATGCCCTGTCAACAAGAAGAGAGCCACGTGGGAAACCATCCTCGATGGAAAGGTATATTTCTAAAGCCTGCCCTTTCTCACTGACATTCCACATCTATGCACTGTAGTATTAGATTGGTGTTTTCTAAGTGTGGTAATACCCAAAGATCCTATAGCGACGAAAGAAACTTGGTACGGTCATGGGCAGATTCATGGGTAATTTATCGGCCCCATTTCCGTAACCGGCTTCAGTCTCCGCACCAAAGATCCCGTAGCGTAATAGTGTGGAGACGGAAGCCGGTTACGGAAACATCCTCGTAAAAATAAAAGTTATTTGGTAAAAATCTTCTGCTCATTTTCAGAATTTTAATTTATTAATACGCACTGTTCCCCCGCAACGTTGATTACACTGCGAGTCGGGTTGGGTCCGGTTATGGAAATGGATGGAAAAAAAGACCCATGTTCCGTTCCGTTGCGTACTACACGTCAGCCCATTGTATTTAGCAGGAGTGGTCTATCTTGCTCCGCTATAGGATCTTTGGTAATACCATTTGCTCTGATGAATGGATTGCTTCTTTAGGCGAATAGTGGGGGGAGGGAGCGAGAGAGAGAAGGGGTTAAATTAGATCTTTATCTTGATCACAACACTTATTGTCGACTAGCCGCCTCTAAGGCAAACAGCTCAAATTTCTGTGATGTTGGAAGCAGATACTTCATGCCTCCAGATGTTTATATGTTTGGAGAGAGTCACGGTGGAGAGGATGTTTCCGCTAGTGGGAGAGTCTAGGACTAGAGGTTTTAGCCTCGGAATTAAAGGACGTTCTTTTCGGAAGGAGCTGAGCAGAAATTTCTTTAGTCAGAGGATGGTGAATTTGTGGCATTTTTTGCCACAGAGGCTGTGGAGGCCAAGTCAGTTGATATTTTTAAGGCAGAGATAGATAGATTCTTGATTAGTACGGGTGTCGGGGGTTATGGGGAGAAGGTAGGAGAATGGGGCTAGGAGGGAGAGGTAGATCAGCCGTGATTGAATGGAGGAGTAGACTTGAGGGGCCGAATGGCCTAATTCTGCTCCTATTACTCATGATCTTCCCAGGAGGCAAATTGAAACCCTATTTTGCTGGTTAGAGTCTGATATCAATGTGACTGGTTGCTTTTGGAAGTTGGCACTAATCATCTGTGTGCCAGTGCTCGTCTTTGTTAATTAATGTCTTGTTTGTTTTCACAGCGGTTGCCTCCTTTTGAAACCTTTTCTCAGGGTCCTACACTCCAGTTCACCCTCCGATGGACGGGAGATGCTGCAGATAGATCCACCGCTCCAGTAGCTAAACCTCTTGCAACTCGCAATACAGACACCACAACTGCAGAGACCAAGCTCAACTCCGTGAAACCAACACAGACCCTCTGTAAGAACCACCAGCAAATATAGAGTGTGCTGCACAATGCATTGTTCTTGGTCTATAGGGATGTCATTTCCAGTGCCATGACTGGCCATCATCTGATTCTGTTGGTCTGGTATCTCCTTGTTCAGTACTAGGCTGGGATCTAGTCCTTAATCTCAGACTAAAGATCAGGATGTAACTATTAGTACAAGATGTGTATTTATTGCTCATCTTTAAATTGGGCGGCATGGCGGCGCAGCGGTAGAGTTGCTGCCTTACAGCGGCAGTCACCCGGGTCTGATCCTGACTACGAGTGCTGTCTGGACGGAGTTTGTACGTGACCGCTTGGGTTTTCTCCGAGATCTTCGGTTTCCTCCCGCACTCCAAAGGCGTACAGGTTTGTAGGTTAATTGGCTTGGTATAATTGTAAATTGTCCCTAGTGTTAATGTGCGGGGATCGCTGGCTGGTGCAAACTCGTTGGGCCAAATGGCCTGTATGGGTGCTGTATCTGCAAACTAAACTGATAAGTGGTGATGAGCTGGCTTGTGATAGTGTTGCTCAATCCTTCAAAAACGGGTGGTAGCTATTCTCGCTCACACTGGAACCTGGTCTCGACTCAAAGGGCTTTATGCACTCTGTTAATTGGAGAATGATCCTCAGATCATTCTTCAGATCATCAGTCTGAAGAAGGATCTCGACCCGAAACGTCGCCTACTACTTTTCTCCATAAATGCTGCCTCACCCGCTGCGTTTCTCCAGCATTTTCTGTCGACCCCAGATCATATAATGTCTCTGGGCGGGTAATCTTCTCTGAAGGGACATGTTTCTTGAGACTCATTCCTGATCATGAAACTATATTTGACATGGTAGCCAAATTAACAAGAGTAATGGTAGAGCTGCTGCCTCGCAGCGTCGGAGAGCTGGGTTCAATTTTGACCTCGGGTGCTGTCTGTGTGGAGTTTGCACATTATTTCTGTGATGCTGTAGGTTTGCTCTAGTTTCCTCCCACATCCCAAAGATGATAATGGGTCTCTGTAATATGTGTATGGAGTGGATGATAAAGTGGGATAACATAGAGCTCGTATGAACAGGTGATCGATGGTCGGCGTGGACTCAGTTGGCCAACAGGCCTGTTTCCATGCAGTATCTTCAAATTAAACAAATGCGGGAATTTAACTGCATGATGCAAAGCTGCAAATGTCTTGACATTTAGGAATCTTTCATTTAAATTCAAGCCATTTGATCACAAGAATTTTAAGGCTTTCGGTTTCCCTCTCAGGAAATACCTCTGCACGGCCCTGTGGTGTGATTGGTTTTGCTTGTGTGTACCAAGTACCAAGATTGTAGATATTTAGTGAGGGGAAAAATAGCAATCTGCCCTCTTTAATGAGAAGTTGCTGACATTAATATGCCATCTTTTCATGTGCTTCATGATTTTGCTTGTGTGTACCAGGTTCAGTCAGCATTATGTGTACATATCTCAGTGAGGTAATTTTCACGTGAATTGATTTAGTGATGTTGATTAAGGGCTCATAATAGACAATAGGTGCAGGAGGAGGCCATCAGTACCCCGTTCCTGCCTTCTCCCCATATCCCTTGACCGCTATCTTTAAGAGCTCTATAACTCTCTCTTGAAAGCATCCAGAGAATTGGTCTCCACTGCCTTCTGAGGCAGAGAATTCCACAGATTCACAACTCTCTGGGTGAAAAAGACTTTCCTAATTTCCGTTATAAATGGCTTGCCCCTTATTCTTAAAAGGCTTATAATATGGGGCTTATATAAGGGCTTATATCCACTGGAATTTAGCATAAGAGGAGGTCTTATAGAAACATATACAATTCTTAAGGGTAGGACATTTAGGACTGAGGTGAGGAGAAACTTTTTCATCCAGAGAGTTGTGAATCTGTGGAAGTCTCTGCCACAGAAGGCAGTAGAGGCCAATTCACTGGATATATTCAAGTGAGAGTTAGATATAGCTCCTGGGGTTAATGGAATCAAAGGACATGGGGAGCAAGCAGGAACGGGGTACTGATTTTAGGATGATCAGCCATGATCGTATTGAATGGTGGTGCTGGCTCGAAGGGCCGAATGGCCTACTCGTGCAGCTATTTTCTACGTTTCAGTGTTAGCCGGGTTATTCGGTGGTTGCTTCTCTTCACCCGAAGCCGAACAAGACATTGGTTTAACAAGTCCATTACATGTTCTGGTTGTCTATTGAGTTAGGATGTACAGCTCTGGCTGATGAGATGGCTGCTGCCAAACCAAACAATGCATTAAAATTGCTGGATTGTTAGGTTTAATGATATACATGTTTAGTTGGGAATTAATAGGTGTATAAACTTAAGTGCTATTTAAATTGTGCTGGCTTAATCATGTTAAATTGAATACATTTTAACTTAATATGGTGCATAATTACAGTCAATCCTATTTGTAACATTTTTATTATAATTGGAATTAGAATACAAATTTGATACTGTATCTGTACTGCACTTAACCAGAGTTTCTCTTTGACTTAAATATAGTTCTGATTCGTTTAAAACCACAAATATTTGTATTTTGGGGGAATTATTCAGACTGAATGGAGTGATTTTGCCGCACAAGATATTTAGGCTGGAAATAATCGCAGATCTACTGCACAGAAACGAGCCCTTTGGCACAACTAGTCCGTACCACCATTGCCCATCTCCGCTCGTCCCATTTCTCTGCATTAGGCTGAAGCCACTCGCGTCACTCTCCTGTCCAATTGCCTTTTAAACGTTGTAATTGTATTTCTCCTCGGCTTATTCCCGGTGTCAGCCATCCTCTACGTGGGGAGGGGGGGAGGGGGAGTAATTGCCTCTCCGACCTACTTTAAACTTCTCCCCTCTTGCATTAAACTCATGCCCTCTAGTTTTAGACTGCCATCCACAAAAATAATCTGGTGCTTATCCTGTTCATTCCCACATCCCCTAGTAATTTTATACGTTTCTATATAATGTTACTGCTTAATGTTTTATTGAAAAAAACAGTCAATCTGATCTCACAATTACATCCTTCTGCTCCAAGTGAAATCCTTGTATGTCTGTTCCGCAATCTTTCTAATCATAAGGCATCCTTTCTGTCGTGTGGCGACCATCACTGTACACAGTACTCGTGCGTGGCCTGACCAGTACAACTGCAACACGTCGTCTCATATCAGCCTGTGAAGGCAAGCATGTCAAATGCTCTTTCGCTATCCTATCTACCTTGTGTTGTCTTTTTCACAGAGCAATGAAACCCCTCTGCAATAGACAATAGGTGCAGGAGTAGGCCATTCGGCCCTTCGAGCCAGCACCGCCATTCAATGTGATCATGGTTGATCATCCCCAATCAGTACCCCATTCCTGCCTTCTCCCCATATCCCCAGACTGCGCTATTTTTAAGAGCCCTATCTAGCTCTCTCTTGAAAGCATCCAGAGAACCCACCTCCACCGCCCTCTGAGACAGAGAATTCCACGGACTCGCTACTCTCTATGAGAAAAGTGTTTCCTCGTCTCTGTTCTAAATAGCTTACTCCTTATTCTTAAACGGTGGCCCCTGGTACTGGACTCCCCCAACATCGGAAACATGTTTCCTGCCTCTAGCTTGTCCAAACCCTTAACAATCTTATATATTTCAATGACATCCCCTATCATCCTTCTAAACTCCAGAGTGTACAAGCCCAGCTGCTCCATTCTCTCAGCATATGACTGTCCCGCTGTCCTGGGAATTAACTTTGTAAACCTATGCTGCACTCCCTCAATAGCATGAATGCCCTTCCTCAAATTAGGGGACCAAAACTGCACACAATGCTCCAGGTGTGGTCTCACTAGGGCTCTGTACAACTGCAGAAGGACCTCTTTGCTCCTATATTCGATTCCTCTTGTTATAAAGGCCAAGGTCCCGAGGTCCCTGCCATTTACTATATAAACTCTCAGAATAATGCATTTCGTTGTCTCTGTACTGTACACTGACAATGACAATTAAAATTGAATCTGAATCTGAATATCTGATGTCCTGAAGTGCATTACTTCACATGTGGCCATACAGCATGGAAACAGGCTGTTCAACCCAATGTGTACATGCCAACCAGCCCTATCTTTTCCCCATAATAATTATTTAAAAACTAATCGAATGAGTGTTCCTCTATGTCAATTACTTGCTCTGCCTGGTTCCCTAATGGGAGGGGCCCAAACAAACATTTTCCCACTGTGTGTCAGTACATCCAACAAAAATAAAAGAACCTACCATGGTGTGGCCTCTCTCGCAGATTGTTGTATTTTGTTTAAGAACGTTTTTCTGGACAAAATACATTGCAATCTGTCCAAACCCTTTGCACTATGGGATTCCTAGTCAACATGGGAAGTATTTTTTTTTGTCTGGATTGAATTTCATCTGACTTTCCTGACCAACTGTTCAGCAGATCTGTCAGAGGAGATAGTTGAGGCTGGGACTATCCCACCGTTTAAGAAACAGACAGGTATATGGACCAAACGCAGGCAGGTGGGACAATCAGGCCGGTGTGGGAAAGTCGGGCCGAAGGGCCTGTTTCCCTACTGTATCACTCTATGGCTCTATCTATGTCCCTCCATATTCTTTCACAATAGCCTTTTTTTAAACATATTTCACACCAAGCTCATTAAACACTGAATACACATTGGAGCAGAATTACTAGATTTGAGCACTTTAAGTCGTGAAATATTGTGCTTTATATGCAATTTATGTTTAAACACACAGCTGTAAAAGACTCTCTGACAACTGAAGTTCAAAGTAAAAAGGAACAAGTTTCAATGGAACCACGGCAGAAATTAAGGATATTCTATCAGGTATGATATGAATGTCTCCATGCAAGTCTTTTGTTGTTGTAGTTGATAATGTGGTGGTTGGAAGCTGTTGATGGAATAAAGATTTGTAGATCGGCCAAGTGAAATCCATGAAGGTGACAAGCGGGTTGGTTTAGAAGTCATGAAGTTAATTATATAGTTTAGTTTATTGTCACGTGTACACAGGGAAAAGCTGTTGTTGCCAATCCGTGTAAAGACAATACATGATTACAATCGAGCTGTCCATATTGTACAGATACATGATAAAGGGAATAACGTGAATAATGTTTAGTGCAAGATAAACTCCAGTAAAGTCTCATCAAACATATTCCGAGGGTCTCCAATGAGGTGGCTAGTAGCTCAGAACAGCTTCCTAGTTGTTGGTAGGATGGTTCAGTTGCCTGATAACAGCTGGGAAGAATCTGGAATTTCTTATTCTGGAGAGCAGGGCATTGTATTAAATTGGAGTAAATTATATTAAATTGGAATTTTATTAGCCGAAGATGGACACAAAAAGCTGGAGTAGCTCAGCGGGTCACACATCATCTCTGGAGGAAAGGAATAGGTGACATGCCATCTATTCACCTATTCCTTCTCTCCAAGAGATGCTGCCTGACTCGCTGAGTTACTCCAGCTATTTGTGTCTATCTTCGGTTTAAACCAGCATCTGCAGTTCCTACCAAAACAGTGGTCAGCTACAGCTGAAGTATTGTGTTCAGTTCTTGTTGCCATATAGCGGGTGTGGCAAACATGGAATCCATCTACAGGTATATTGAAACCATCGCTAGAATCTGTAGCAATGCAAAACTGTTTCAGTTGGGACAAACTGTTGGGCATTTGGACACTTGGGAGACATGATGGTGGGTTGTTGCAATCTCCCGCCCTCCCCTTCCTCCCCCAAACAAAAGCTACAATGGTGAACTGGAGCCAAACCCTTGGCTCTTCACACGGATTGAAGTTGAGTTTAAATATTTAGTTTCAATCTCATTTCAAACAAGTGCAAGTTCCTTGGAATTAATAGAATATTTTGTAATTGAGATTCTACCATTAAAGTTAATTCACACTGGCTAACTGCAGAACTACTTCAATAAAATGCAACATCTTGAAGATTAACAGTTTTAGCAGTTTCTACTTTCATGCCAATTAACTCAAGATGCCAACTGGTCTTGTATTTCATCAGGGCGCAACTTATTTTCTATTAAATGCAATAAGACTGGTGCTGTTGGTAAAGTAGAGCTGCTGTCTCACAACACCAGAGATCAGGGTTCAATCCTGTCCCCGGGTGCTGTCTATGTGTAGTTTGCACGGTCTCCCTAGGACTGCAAAGGTTTCTTCTGGGTGCTCTGGTTTTCTCTCGCATCCCGAAGACGCAAGGGTTTGTAGAATAATTGGGCTCTGTAAATTGCCCCTAGTGCACAGAGAATGGATGTGAAAGTGGGATTACGCTGAACTAGTGAGAAGGGGGGGATCGCTGGTCGGTGCAGACTAGATGGGCCAAAGGGCCTGCTTCCATTCTGTATCTCGATAGTCTCAATTGTGATTTCCCTGTATGTAAAACAAATTGCCATATGGTAGCTATATTTAAAATGCAACCTTTCACATTCGTGACCAGCAGGCCTGTGTCAGTTATGATGTGCGACTTAAAGCTGAACATGTCCTCATTCTTTCTCTTAACATCCCAATTTGTTTTTGCAGTTTCTTTATAACAACAACACACGGCAGCAAACTGAAGCCAGAGATGACTTGCACTGTCCCTGGTGCACACTAAACTGTCGGAAGCTCTACAGCCTGCTGAAGCACCTCAAGCTTTGTCATAGCAGGTTTATCTTCAATTATGTGGTGTGTGTTCTTTCTTCAAATCCCTTGCCCTGTGTCTAAGAGTAGCTACCATGCTGTCAAATGTTCTCATCTGCAAAATATATTTTCCCCATTACTGAACATCTTATGCTTTACGCAAGATAAATATGATGAAGCCCAGGCCAGTGTGTGACTAGTGGGTTATTCCTTATAAGGATCTCCAATGAATACTTGTGACACACTACTGTTTCATTATGATTAGACAATTCTGCAGTGGTTATTAATCCAGTCCGAAATTTAAAATGTCTACATTTAAGTGTCTATTAAGGAATCTTGATTTTTTTTTTTTTGTAAATATCTGAAGTGATTTGTTCTTAATATTGCAAATGCCTTATCACAAAGATTACATTTTCAAAATTAGTAATAGTAAAAAATAATTTCCGACATACATCTGAACTCAAATGTCACTGTACCTGAATTGATACATGTGACAATAAACTGGCCGTGAAACCTTGAACTTGCCATTGTGTTGGGTAATCTGGAAGGTCAGTTTTTAATGGGTTATAATTTGTGACCAAATTCAATAAATTTGCTTCTTGCAAAGTCATAAAATTGTACAGAACAACAGCCCCTTCGACCCACTATATCCATGTGTGTCCATTTGCGATTTTAATTTCAATCCGTTTTTTAAACACTTATGTTGCTTTTAATGCTGTGGCTACACTGTTTGAAGTGAGCAGTTTGGGATGAGGTGGTGGCGTTTAAGAAACTTTAGACAGGCACATGGATATGCAGAGAATGGAGGGATACAGATCACGTGCAGGCAGAGGAGATTAATTTAGAATATACTAAGGGACCTGAAGAAAAGTCCCAACTTGAAGAGTTGCCTAACCATGTTCTCCAGAGATGCTGCTTGAGCTGCTGAGTTGCTCCTGCAGTCTAATTCCTAGTGCCATGTAATCCCTTGAAGGGCGTGTCCCTGTGCTGTAGTGTTCTCTGTTCTAACTAATTGCTCATCACTGCAGACATTTCCTAACGGCACAATACTAAAAGTTAATACAATGGCTCTGTTGAAAGCTTCATGAGGATGACTTTTTTTTACAGCCTCATCCTAAAGGTGCTAGGATAGATGTATCCATCAACGAGTGTTACGACGGCTCCTACGCAGGGAATCCTCAGGATATTCATTCCCAGCCTGGCTTTGCCTTTAGCCGCAATGGTCCGGTGAAAAGAACACCAGTCACCCACATCCTGGTTTGCAGGTGAGGACACACTGGCTGCGTTTCAGCCCAGAGTGGGCACATAGGTGTAGCAGCAATCTGGTTCTTGATACCCAATAGTGAAAGGCCTGGATAGAGTGAATGTGGAGAGGATGTTTCAGTTAGTGGGAGAGTCTATCACCAGATGCAATAGGCTCAGAATAAAAGGATGTACCTTTTAGAAAGGAGGAAAATGAATTAGGGTGGTGAATCTGTGGAATTAGTTGCCACAAAAGGCTGTGGAGGGCAAGTCAACGGATATTTCTAAGGCAGAGATTGAGGGATTCTTGATTAATAAGGGTGTTAGGTTATGGGGCTTGGGAGGGAGAGGTAGATCAGTCATGATTGAATGGCTGAGTAGACCTGATGGGCCAAATACTGCTCCTATCACTTATGAACGTATACTGCTACCTTCCCTGCATTCACCCGATCTGTTCCTCTCATGATTGGGTTACGTGTGCAATTTACCACTGTCTAGGGATTCACTAGTTTGCTGTGGGGTTATTGTGTATGCAGGATTTCTATGTAATTAATCCAACAGACTCGTGGAGTCTTGGGAATGATACGCACATTAAACACAATCGTTTCCGCTAACACATTCGCTTGCTCTGGACATAATTGTTCCTCGGTTTTAATATTTATCCAAAGCTGAGACAAAAGAATAAAGAAAAACAATTGAGGTGATATATTCAAAAAAATTATAATCAATTACATTGTGTGCTTTGGACTGAAAAATGGGTGCATAGGTGGAGCAGAAGATAGTTCTGGGTGTAAATGGCTCCAAACCACCCTGTGTGCTGATGTAAACGGTGGGGAGACTAACGTCACTGTCAGATTACTCATAGGCTCTCTGTGTGCTCCACATAGATCCCTCTATCTGCTCCAGTACTTTCACGGATTTGCAGGTACATGGTTCCTTGAAAGTGGTGTCACAGGTCGAGAGAGTGGTCAAGAAGGCTTTCGATACATTGACCTTCATTAGTCAGGGTATTTAGGTTTGAAGTTGGGGTGTTAAGTTGCAGTTGTACAAGATGTTGGTGAGGCAGCATTTGGAGTAGTGTTTAGTTTTGGTCACCCTGCTATCAGAAGGATGTTATTAAGCTGGAAAGCATGCGGCGGAAATATACGAGTACTCCAGCTTTTTGTGTCTATCTTCACATTTAAGAGAATGTTGCCGGAACTTGAGGACCTGCAATATAGGGAGAGGTTGGGCAAGCTTGGACCATTCCGTGGAGAGAGGTGATCTTCAATCAATCAGATTTATTAATCACATACACAGTAAAGTGCAGTGAAATGAACTTGCCAGCAGCGGTACAATCAAAATAGAACACGCAATACACAATGAAATTTAACACAAACATCCACCACAGCATTCTTCACTGTGGTGGAAGGCACAAAGTACAGTCAGTCCTCCTCCATTGTTCCCCCGTGGTCGGGGCTATATGGAGCTGTATAAGATCATGAAGGGAATAGATGGGGTGAATGCACAGAATGATTTTACATGGGGTTGGGGAATCAAGAACCGGAGGACACAGGTTTATGATGAGAGGGGAAAGATTTAATGGGAACCTGAGGGCAACTTTCTAACAGAAGGTGTTAGGTATATGGAACTTGCTGCCAAAGGAGGTAGTTGAGACTGGTAGTATAACAGCATTTTAAAAACATTTGGACAGGTATATGGATAAGAAAGGTTTAGAGGGATCTGGACCAAACATGGACAGGTGGGGCTGCTGTAGATGGGGCATCTTGGTTGACATGGACCAGTTGGGCCATAGGGTCTATTTCCATGATTCTGTGATATTAAGTGTGTATGTGTAGTTTGGATCGTGGACACTAAGGACAATGGATTCACTTTTTCCACCAACATTTTATTTTTAAGACCAAAACGTACTAAACCAAGTCTGTCGGAGTTCTTGGAGTCTGAAGATGGAGAAGTGGAGCAGCAGCGGACATACATCAGTGGCCACAACCGCCTTTACTTCCACAGTGACACCTGTCTCCCCCTCAGGCCGCAGGAGATGGACGTGGACAGTGAGGATGAGAAAGACCCCGAGTGGCTGCGGGAGAAAACCATTACAGTTAGTCATGTTCTGCCTTCTGCCTTGCTCACAACACACTGCTGGACTTGTTCAGCAGGCCAGGCAGCATCTGTGGAGAGAGAACCAAGTGATTTCAACTTGTTTCTTCTTGCCACAAGTGCTACCTGACATGCTGAGTGTTTCAAGTATTCTTTATTTCATGCCGTTCAATAAACTTGGTGTGGGGTAGTACGATATTGGCGTCTATTAGCAGGTTGGCCACCACAAACTTCAGACTCCTGTTGATGCTGATGGTCCTTGCACGTGCCCACTCAGTATTGCACTAGTACTGGGGGGTTTAATTGATTTAATTTTTTTTGTTTATTATGTTATGCATGAATACTGTGTTTATAGGCTTGCTATGCTGCTGAAAGTGAGAATTGCATTGTTTCATCGTTATAAGGTCATATGATAGGAGCAGTATTAGGCCATTCGGCCCGCCATTCAATCATGGTCGATCTATCCCTCCTAACCCCATTCTCCTGCCTTCTTCCCATAACATCTGAACAAATAACAATATAATAACCATACCAACATCAGCACTTGGCTTCTTGACTCACTATTTGACCAGGTTGTGGAGGGCGGGAGGGAAAGATGGGTAGGTGGAAGAGCAGAGTTTCGGCTCAACTGGATCTTGTTCTCACCGGGCATGAGATTTTACTGCCTAACATTTAGCACAGAGGCCAGACGTCCTCTTTGTGGAGCTAGGTATATAACACCAAAGACTTGGGGTCTCCACCATGGCCATACTGTAAATGGTGCAGTGACATAACATTTACAACATTATACTTTAGATTTCAAAGTTAGTACTGTAAAAACAAAACCCTCACTGCAGCACAAGTATTGTAATGGTTTAAACTAGATAAATTGCAATGGTTTTCCATGAGCTCTCTTGAGCCAAACTGAACCTGGACAAAATTTCCACCAATGTCTATATGAACCTTGTCATTTTTTTTCCCAAAAGCAAATCGATGAGTTCACGGATGTTAATGAAGGAGAGAAAGAAGTGATGAAACTATGGAACCTGCACGTTATGAAACATGGGCAAGTTTTGTTCTTATTTATTCACCTACTACTGAGCTGGATGGAAGGACTTGCTGTGACACAGAAGGTGGCTGTTCAGCCCGTCAAATCTTTGCTATCACCTGTCAGAGCAACTCCCATCAGACTTATTTCTTGTACCCTTCCAATTCATTCTCTCTCGCACATGCCCACTGAATCCCCTCTGAATCTTTTGCCATGCTACTACAGTAAAGAATAATTTCAAAGTTAGTACTGTAAAAACAAAACAAAAAAGCATTTGGGTGGAAATCTAAGTGTCACGGGTGAACTGCACCCCTAGAGGTGTACAGGCACCTCGTCTTTCCCGCGTGCTTGATTTACACAATTTTAGAATGTCTAATTATTGCCACAGTTTAGTTTATGCTCTCCTATTTCTGGAATATAACACGAAGAATCGAATTTAGGAGCAAAGAGGTCCTTCTGCAGTTGTACAGAGCCCTAGTGAGACCACACCTGGAGTATTGTGTGCAGTTTTGGTCCCCTAATTTGAGGAAGGACATTCTTGCTATTGAGGGAGTGCAGCGTAGGTTTACAAGGTTAATTCCCGGGATGGTGGGACTGTCATATGCTGAGAGAATGGAGCAGCTGGGCTTGTACACTCTGGAGTTTAGAAGGATGAGAAGGAATGTCATTGAAATATATAAGATTGTTAAGGGCTTGGACACACAAGAGGCAGGAATCATGTTCCCGATGTTGGGGGAGTCCAGAACCAGGGGCCACAGTTTAAGAATAAGGAGTAAGCCATTTAGAACGGAGACGAGGAAACACTTTTTCTCACAGAGAGTGGTGAGTCTGTGGAATTCTCTGTCTCAGAGGGCGGTGGAGGCCGGTTCTCTGGATGCTTTCAAGAGAGAACTAGATAGGGCTCTTAAAAATAGCGGAGTCGGGGGATATGGGGAGAAGGCAGGAACGGGGTACTGATTGGGGATGACCAGCCATGATCACAGTGAATGGCGGTGCTCCTGCACCTATGGTCTATTGAATAACACGCACCATATGGCAACATAACCAAGCGTGTGCGGTGCCTGGAAAAGGTTTGATTTACCCGCTTTTGAAGTGTTTAATCCCCGTATAAAACATGAGGTGCCTGTACTTCCTCTGCTACAAGTACTTTGGTTTAGTTCAAAGATACAGCACGGAAGCAGGCCCGCCTAGCCCGCACTAACCAAAGATCCCCGCACACTTAACACACACACACACAAGGGACAGTTTACACTTACACCAAACAAAATTAACCCACAAACCTGTATGTCTTTGGAAAATGGGAGGCAACCGAAAATCTCGGAGAAACCCCACGCAGGTCACGGGGAGAACGTACAAACTCCGTATAGACAGCACCCGTAGTCGGGATCGAACCCGTGTCCCTGGTGGGTTATGCAAGTGGTGTATGTCAACAACTCTACCGCTGCGCCACTGTGCTGCCCTTGGGAAGGGAGACTAAAACAAATGGCACAGTATTCCAAATGTGGTTTGCTGGGTCCCTGTATACAAGGCCATACCACCATTGCACCATAGCACACACATCCCTCTTCCAATGGAGTTGACGTGCCGTTGCCTTCAGAATTGCCATTATAAAAACATAAAAAATGGTGATTGCAGTTGAGGATTAATGTTTATGTACCATGTTTCCAAAATATGTTTGCAGCCTAAAAAGGGGCATCCTTCAATTATGGGCTCATCAAATGATGTGCAGGGGCTGAATGACTCAATGGGCTCCTGTTATTCTACAGTTCATTATCGGTATTAATGGGCTGTTGTTACTCTGCAGTCCCGTGTATCTGTATTAATGGGCTGTTGTTACTCTGCAGGTTCATCGCTGACAATCAGATGCATCAATCCTGCCTGCTCTTTGTAGAGACTTGTGGACCAAGAATAGTTGAGAGGTGCCTGTGTCGGAACTTCCTGCTCCACCTGGTTAGCATGCACGACTTCAACTTGATTAATTTAAACACCATAGATAAAGTGATGGCCAGGCTCGGGGAGCTGCAGCAGAAGCTGCAGAGGGATCACTTGGCTTTGAAACTGAGACAGGAGGCGGCAGCTGACGGTCAGCTGAACAGTGAAGACAGTGGTGCGGCGTTGAGAGACAAAGCGACCAGCACTGACATTCTCTCCTCAGGTGTCACCAAACAGAGCAAAAGGCACAAACTCTGAAGTCAAACCACTCGCCCCCATCTTCTTCCCTGACCCGACACCCACCACCTCCCCACCCCTCATCCTTTTGCCCACACCCCCCCCCTGTCCTTGCCTTTCTCTGGACACAGTAGGGACATCACAGTGAGGAGAGAAGGTGCAGATGGGGATTTATTTGTATGCATCGCAGCTGCAGTTGGCACGCTCCCAATGAACACGGGGCTAATCATTAACTGAGTAAAACAAGATAGCAGTGTTGTATTAAGATACTTTATTCTTGTAAATGTTGGTGTGTTCATTTATTTGTACTTATTTTAGCTGATGGAGTACAATTTTAAAAAGACATTACATTCATCACAGTGAACCAAGCCAGCACGGTTCATCTGCCTACAGATGTTCTTTGTGCTAATCATTCTTTCTAGAATATCTTATTTTGGCTACAAAAACCAAATATTTCACCCATCATATTGGCAGTTTAAAAAAAAAAAAAACGGTATTGTATAGTTTTAAAATCTATCTCAGAAGTGTTTTTTTGTGATAAAGGAATCTCTGAAAGGATTGTGTTTCACCTCACATTCTTTTTTTTGAAGAAAGCATGTACTTTAGATGAAATATGCTGTATTTCACGAGTGTAACACAAATCCTCTCTTTCAAAAAAACAAGTGGAATTTAAATATTGTCTATATCTCGGTCTCAATTTCCTAGTGACACAGGGGCAGTGCGAATCTTCCTTTTATGGAAAGGACTCCTGTTTTTTAAGTCTTTATAATTTCTGTTTTAAGATGACATTTCTACTCTTTGCTCATGTGCCTCTTTGTGTCCTTTGCTCTTACATTAAGCCTTTTTCTGCATTTGTTTTGTTGCTTTCAGCTTGCTGTTATGCCAAAGCATACGCGTGATGTGCTTCATTTAGGCTTTTTTTTTTTAAGAAACACACACAAAAGTTTTGGGGTCGGTTGTTGTGTGTTACTTCCTGCTGTGTCTCACCGTTATTTTTTGCGCTGGTGTTGTCGGATCTACCTTCTCCACGGCAACTTGGGAAAGATACGTATAAAGGAGGGGAGGGGAAAGCCATTTGGACCAGTGTTGCTGTGATTGCTTTGTGGTGGTCATGCCAAGCTTGTCTTAACAACAGTAAAGAAACACTGTATAAAGTCGGAGGCATTTTGAACCACTCCAGAACTGAGTGGGTGAGAAGGGACAACACTTGGCCAGAAGTACTTCACCTCTCTGTGCAATTTATACTATTATGTTTTTATTTTCCTGTTACCAGACCACAAGGTATTTATTGCAAGAGACACTAAAAAAAGACGGATAAGAGGTATGTATTTTACGCAGTATTTTGTCACATCAGATAAATCCGTTGTGCAGGTAGAACACATTTCTGAGTTATGTTAATGTTTACAGATTTTTTTCCAATGGAAAGTGTTTCTCTGCCTCTACTGGTGCAGTATAAGGAATGCAGGTTTTTTTTTTAATTCAGTAAACACTGGGCCAAGTAACATTGTCTATTTTGAAAACTTTCAGAAAGATTACTTTTTTTCTTGTTTTTGTAGGAAAAAAACTTATTTAAAATGAGAGGGAAGGGTGCTGCTGTTTGATTGATAACATGTTGAATTTTACTATATCCCATCAATGGCTGATTTTTCTTTATTCCCAGCTGTAACAATATGCATTTCTGTGAATCGTTTTATCCCTTTTCCCCCGGGTGTCTGTATAGTCTCTGCTTTCTTGTTTGTGGCTTTGACCTGCTAATGCTCTGCACATGTAAATCAGATCTTTTTTTTGTATTTTCGGTTGGGGTGCTGTAGTGTTTTTCTCGCTGCTAATGTTTCTAAGCAAAGTAATTCTCGGCTGCCACGGATGGTTGGCACGGTCGACACAGTTTGACAGCCCAAGGTTTTGAATTAATGCTGGAAATTTTGGATTTCGTGATATTTTACACTGACATTTCGTTTTTTTTTATAAAAAAAAAAAGACCCCGCACCTTCCTGTCACAGTTTTGTAACCAAACTGGTCATCGAAATGTTAATGGGTTTTTCTATTTAAAAAAATAAATAAAATAAGCAATTTTCCTACTTCAAACTGAATGCCTATAATGCCAACCTTGCAAAACGTAAATTAAAATCTGAATTTAGAAATTAAGATTGACGACTCCTTAATAAAGTGGAACTTGAGTGACTAGGTGATTTACGCACTCTGTTTAACCTGAAAGGAAATTGTTGCTGGATGTTCAAACGCAGTGATTAACTCTCTTTCGGACCATCTATTAGAAATTACAATGAAAGGTGCTGTCTTGACCCCCGAGATACGATCCAATACGATATAACTTTATTTATCCCAGGAGGGAAATTGATCTGCCAACTGTCATAAAACACAAATGACATGAAACATGAAATGAAAGTGACGAGTGGAAAGGCTTGGGGGACGTGCAGAGAGGGTGGGGGGTCTGTTGTGATGGTGTGTCAGGCAGCATCAGATGCTTCTCCAAACCATCATTGAAAGTTTAAGCTCACTCGACCTTCACCAGTCAGTGTACACTGGTGAACATGAGTGGATCTGTTGCCCCTGTAAATGCATCGGACACCAAATGTATTGCCTGGGACCTCTGCATGAATTCCTTGCTGACTGGAGATAATGCAAATGGGGGTAAACCATATTATTTACCTATTGGGAAGTGTAAAATAATTCCTTACCATGCATAGAGAAGCAGTAATGTGCTAAGAATCAGGTTTCACTAGGGGACGTTTGTACCCTACTGTAGCACATGGGCATGTCTCGAATGGATAGCAATGGGGAGAGCAGAGTTGCTGTGACTGCCGGTAAACAGACCGACCACCTGCTTTGAGTGGGACCAAGTACTGGAGTATCTCAGCGAGTCAGGCAGTATCCCTTGACAACATGGAGAGAGGACATTTCAAGGCAAGACAATAGGTGCCCTTCAGGCCCAGATCATTTCTTCATGCTTGGGACTGAGTGGTCAAATGCTGTTTTAACTGCCCAGTGTACAAATACGATGGTCAAATTGGGACTGTTGGCTGTTTGACACAGTGTAGATGGTTAATTAGAACTCCAGTTCCTTGATCTTTATTTGGTTGATAAATTGAGGAAATGGTAACACACGAAAACACTTTCAATTTTGTCGTTAAACTGTTTCATTCTGTGTTTTTGTTTTGTTTGACCATGCATTGCATAATGTGTAACCTCTCCCCACTCTATGCTCTGTGTACATATTCATGTGGTGATTGCCTTGTGCTGTGGTAAGGTTTGGGGGGTACGGAATTGACCGGGGTCGTGGCAAATTCATTCTGGCGTTCTATCTGTGTAACACGGGCCATGATCACCAAACCAACCATATTAGTGCTCAAGTGTGGAACAAGCAATTCGCCAATTTTTCATCCATTCAATTAATTTCAATTTTTCTACCATATTTCTAAAGTATCTCAAACCTTTGAAGAACTACCTCACCATAGTCACTTAGTGGGGGAAAACTGAATTGTAAATGGGATGTTGCATGAGGCCTAATATAGAATAAATAAATACTGTGATTGTCTCTGCGTGTGGATTGCATTTACCTTTTATCTGTTAGCTGTCTTAATTATTTTGGTGGTGTGTGTTTTAGGAATTAGGAGCAATAGACAATAGTTGCAGGAGCAGGCCCTTCGGGCATTCAATGTAATCATAGCTGATCATCCCCAATCAGTACCCCGTTCCTGCCTCCTTCGCATATCCCCTCACTCCGCTATTTTTAAGAGCCCTATCTTGCCCTCTCTTGAAAGTATCCAGAGAACCTGCCTCCACCGCCCTCTGAGACAGAGAATTCCACAGACTCACCACTCTCTGTGAGAAAAAGTGTTTCCTCGTCTCCGTTCTAAATGGCTTACTCCTTATTCTTAAACTGTGGCCCCTGGTTCAGGACTCCCCCAACATCGGGAACATGTCTCAGGAATCGGGTCTCAGTGTCATTTGCTGTATATATCGCAGAGACGAAAAACTGCTAGTTTAGGAAAAAAAGGGGGCGCAAAGTGTTGGAGTAACTCTGGGTCAAGGAGTCTCCCTCAAGAACATGGGTAGGTGCCCTTCAATCTAACCCGAAACGTCACCTATCCATGTTCTCCAGAAATGCTGCCTGACCTGCTGAGTTACTCCAGCACTTAAGATAGACACAAAGCTGGAGTAACTAAATGGGTCAGGCAGCTTCTCTGGAGGAAAAGGAATAGGTGATGTTTCTGGGTCGAGGTCCTACTTCAGACCTAGAGTCGGGGGGAAATGGAAACGAGAGATATAGAAGGTAAATAGAACAAATGAATGAAAGAGATGCAAAAAGCAACGATCATGAAGGAAAGGTGGAGCCCGCAATGGCCCAGCACTTTGTGTCCTTGCTTTGTATATTCACTAGTTGAAAGTGGGGCTGGAGTTGTACATTGCAAAAAAGAGTGTTTTAAATTGCCTGCCCGACAGGACAAGAGCATCTTTATTTTTCAGTCGTCAGCTTGGTTGGTGTTTGAGTTGGATTTTGCAGCCAGTTGTGTTGGAATGGCAACTGTAGTTACCTGCTGTCTGTTAATACCAATATCCTAGGCATTGAGATGTAAATTATTCTTGTGCTTTCTTTTGTTTCATCTTTACTCTCAATTTCCTGTTCTTTCCTAAAGCAATGTTGAAGTAATTCAGCGGGTCATCTGTGGAGGGAATGGATAGGTGACGTTTTGAGTTGGTGGGGGGGGGGGGGGGGGGGCCTTTAGACTTACCCAGGGGCGGCACAGTGGCGCAGCGGGCTTTTGAGTTGCAGCCTTCCACAGTCGCCAGAGATCCGGCTTTTGTATGCTGATTGACTGTAAAATTGTAAGTGGCCTAGTGTGTGGATATTGCTTTACTCCAGGTGCTTCAGTGCCCCTCCTGGTCTGATGAGGAGGAGAGAAGACATAATAACCAGAGTGCAGGTGGTCCTTGATGACACTAGCTGCTTTCCCTTGATGACACTAGCTGCTTTCCCTGGGTGGTGTGAAGTGTAGATGGGGAGGGGGCCGGCTTGTGAAATGGACTGGGCTTTGTCCACAACTATGTAATTTCTTGTGGTCTTTGGGAGAGTCGTTGAGTGAACCAACTTATGATGTATCCCAATAGAATGCTTTCTGTGGTGCATCTGTAAAAATGGGAATGGTGTTTAGCAAAACGCTCCATGTTGGCCCAGGGTATATTGATTATACTTATACCCAGGAACTTGAAGCTCAGACCAAAGAGCCTGTTTCTATGAAGTCTAAAGACACTAGACTTTCTATAAAGTCTAAAGGGGTAGAGTTGCTGACTTACAGCGTCGGAAACTCGGATTTGATCCTGACTACGGGTGTTGTCTGTGCAGTTTGTACGTTTTCCCCGTGATCTGTGGGTTTTCGCCGGGTGCTCCAGTTTCCTCCTACACTCCAAAGATGTACAAGTTTATAGGCTAATTGGCTTGGGTAAAATTGTACGTTGTCCCTAGTGTGTGTGAGAGTGTTAGTGTGCAGTCGGTCCAACTTGCCCACACCGGCCAACATGTTCCTGTTAAACTAGTTCCACCTGCAGGATTTGGTCCATATCCCTCCAAACCTGTCCTATCCATGTACCTGTGTTCAAGAAGGAACTGCAGATGCTGGAAGAGCGAAGGTACACAAAATTGCTGGAGAAACTCAGCAGCATCTATGGATCAGTCTGAAGAAGGGTTTCGGCCCGAAACGTCGCCTATTTCCTTCGCTCCATAGATGCTGCTGCGCCCGCTGAGTTTCTCCAGCAATTTTGTGTACTATCCATGTACCTGTCTGACAGTTTCTTAAATATTGGGATAGTCCCAGTCTCAATCACCTCCAATGGCAGCTTGTTCCATACACCCACTGCCTTTTGTGTGAAAAGGTTACCCCTCAGATTCCTATTAAATCTTTTCACCTTAAACCTATGATCCTCGATTCACCTACTCTGGGCAAGAGACTGTGCATCTACCTGATCTATTCCTTTCATTATTTTGTACACCTCTATAAGATCATCCCACATCCTCCTGTGCTCCAAGCAATTGAGACCCAGCCTACTCAACCTCTGCCTATAGCTCAGGCCCACTTATCCTGGCAACTTCCTTGGGTTTTTTGACAGCCAGGCAGTGTAACAATAACTAGATATAAGGAATGCATCCTTATATGTGTAAAGGATTTAAGGGACTTAAGAGGCTCCTTAGCAGAATGAAACAGCAATTCCATTCTTGCTGAACAAGTTGCATCAGGAATAAAGAAAGGATTAGCTTTTTGTATTTCACTTTATTATAAAACGCTCTTTGCAATACATTTAAGTCATGTTCAGCTTTAACCTTGTAGCCAGACTGTTGCAGAGGTAAAAGTAACAATTATACCCTGATCAACCAAAAAGTTCAGATTCTTTGCAATATTTCAAAGTTGAGTCATAACAAAAGAAACTCGTTGCTGCTAAAAAAAATGCTCAATAAATAGCTAATTTTCATGCATAAGTACAGTATGACATCCACTGGAATCTCAGTCTGAAGAAGGGTCTCGACCAGAAACGTCGCCTACTCCTTCTCTCCATAGATGCTGCCTCACCCGCTGAGTTTCTACAGCATTTTTTGTCTACCTTCCACTGGAATCTCTGCTCCTTACAGCAAACGTACTCTTCCAACAGGGCTGTGGCTGGCAGCTCTGCTTGCTCTTTACAGGTGAGATTAGAGGAGGATATTTTTTGAAGACCACATATAATATCTGAAGGGAGGAAGGAACTGCAGATGGTGGTTTACACCGAATATAGACACAAGAAGCTGGAGAGATTTAGCAGGAAAGGCAACATCTCTGGGGAAAAGGAATAGGTGACGTTTCAAGTCAACACCCAAACACGGGTCTCGACCCGAAACAGTACCTATTCCATTTCTCCAGAGATGCTGCCTGCCTGACCTGCTGCGTTACTCCAGCTTTGTGTCTATCCATCTATGACTCTGAAAGATTTACATGCTTGAGAACATATCTAGCCCATAGGAGTAATTTCAAAACTGTACATTTGTCTCTCTTTGTCCACACTGCTGTACTCTGCACAGCGATGGCTAAAAACCGATGCATAAACGGCAGGTGTTTTAAAATGAGGTTTTCAGGTCCAATTCAATAACCTTGGCAGAAGACGACTTGAAACGTTCCAGGCAGGGCAAGTACTGGAAGATGCACCTCACAGGATAAATGACTTGCAGACAGCCACCTTCAAATTGTGATTGTCCTACCATTGGCTGTTTAATTCAACAAATAAAGGCACTTTTCATGGAGTCTCTGGGTTTGGGAAATATCCAAAATGTTCGGTCATTTTATAAAACATTTCTACTCTTGTCAGCACGATAACCGTGTACATATTGGACATTGCATTACAATTCATCACCTTAAGTATGAGCTGGTGGCAGTAGAGTTGCAGCACAGCAATGGTAACTCTACACTGGCAGTGCCCACTGTATAAAAAGGCCCAGCTATTGATAAATGTCATGTATAATGTAAACACTGGAGCCTTGTTATCCGTCCCATTCCACTCCCTTTGTAATAGGGTTGATCAGATTATACAAAGTGCAAACAATTTCACAGTAAAAAAGTATAAGAAAATGATTTGTTAGTGCAGCTGCCCATTCATTCTAGTGTGATGGAGACACAAAGATCTACAGGTGCTGGTTTAGAAGAAAAAAAGGCTTAAATGCTGGAGTAACTCAGCGGGTCAAGCTGCAACTCAGAAGAACGTGGCTAGGTGATGTTTTGGGTCAGGACTCATCAGATCTATCAATGTACTCCAGTGATGCAGCCTGATCTGCTGAGTTATTCCAGCATTTTGTGTCTATCTTCAGTTCCAGCACTACAGTGTCTTCCATAATGTTTGGGACAAAGATCCATCATTTATTTATTTGCCTCTGTACTCCACAATTTGAGATTTGTAATTTTAAAAAAAATCACATGTGGTTAAAGTGCACATGGATGGATTTTATTAAAGGCCATTTTTATACATTTTGGTTTCACCATGTAGAAATTACAGCTGTGTTTATACATAGCCCCCCCATTTCAGGGCACCATAATGTTTGGGACACATGGCTTCACAGGTGTTTGTAATTGCTCAGTTGCGTTTAAGTGCCTCCTTGATGCAGGTATAAGAGAGCTCTCAGCACCTAGTCTTTCCTCCAGTCTTTCCATCACCTTTGGAAACTTTTATTGCTGTTTATCAACATGAGGACCAAAGTTGTGCCAATGAAAGTCCAAGAAGCCATTATGAGACTGAGAACAAAGAATAAAACTTTCTCAGTCTCGGCCAAACCTTAGGCTTACCAAAATCAACTGTTTGGAACATCACTAATCGCAAAGGGACTGGCAGGCCAAGGAAGACCTCCACAGCTGATGACAGAAGAATTCTCTCTATAATAAAGAAAAATCCCCAAACACCTGTCCGACAAATCAGAAACACTCTTCAGGTATCGGGTGTGGATATGTCAATGACCACTGTCCGCAGAAGACTTAATGAACAGAAATACAGAGGCTACACTGCAAGATGCAAACCACTGGTTAACCGCATAAATAGGATGGCCAGGTTACAGTTTGCCAAGAAGTACTTAAAAGAGCAACCAGTTCTGGTAAAAGGTCTTGTGGACGGATGACACGAAGATTAACTTATATCAGAGTGATGGCAAGAGCAAAGTATGGAGGAGAGAAGGAAATGCCCAATACCCAAAGCATACCACCTCATCTGTGAAACACGGTGGTGGGGGTGTTATGGCCTGGGCATGTACGGCTGCTGAAGGTACTGGCTCACTTATCTTCATTGATGATACAACTGCTGATGGTAGGAGCATAATGAATTCTGAAGTGTATAGACACATCCCATCTGCTCAAGTACAAACAAATACATCAAAACTCATTGGCCGGCGGTTCATTCTACAGCAAGACAATGATCCCAAACGTATTGCTAAAGCAACAAATGAGTTTTTCAAAGCTTAAAAATTGGTCAATTCTTGAGTGGCCAAGTCAATCGCCCGATCTGAACCCAATTGACCATGCCTTTTATATGCTGAAGAGAAAACTGAAGAGGACTAGCGCCAAAAGAAGCGTAAGCTAAAGATGGCTGCAATACAGGCTTGGCAGAGCATCACCAGAGAAGACACCCAGCAACTGGTGATGTCCATGAATCACAGACTTCAAGCAGTCATTGCATGCAAAGGATATGCAACAAAATACTAATCTTGACTACTTTCATTTACATGACATTGCTGTGTCCCAAACATTATGGAGCCCTGAAATGGGGGGGGGGGGATGTATAAACACTGCTGTAATTTCTACATGGTGAAATAAAAATGGCCTTTATTAAAATCTGACAATGTACACTTTAACCCCATGTGATTTTTTTTTCTATTACAAATGTCAAATTGTGGAGTACAGAGGCAAATAAATAAATGATGGGACTTTGCCCCAAACATTATGGAGGGCACTAAGTTCTCTTTCGATGCAGGTGCTGGAACCATGTGTTGCCACTGATTCTTTATCCATTTGCACTTCTGAAAATCTTCTGGAGAACACAAACCAAATCATTCTAAAACGTTACGGCACCACAATCCTGGAAATGTACGAAACTGCAACATTTGTGATCTGACCTGCTCTGTGACCCTGGTCTTCATGGGCATCTCAGCGGCTACACTGCCTCTTGATACTTGGTGTTAATACTCATTTGTAGCTACATTAAACTACACTGCAACATACTGTTCTACTTGTCAACATATCCCCCCCCCCCCCCCCCACCCAGTGATAACAGTACAAAGAACTGGATTCCCCAAATCTCCAACCCTTAATACTGTCATCCTCATCATCATAAGCTGAAGAGCAAAGGAATGAATGGCTGGGGATGCATAAACTTGGGAGACATTCTTAACTGAGGAGAACTACTTTATCTAACTGGATATCAGGACAATAATTAGTTCATTTAAAATAATAAATGTTTTTTTTTTAATCTTTGAAATACACTCAAATTGCACTTACCATATGGAGAAGAGGTTGAGGATTAGGATCAGGCTTTAAGAAAGATATAAAAGTTACCAATAAACTTGGTAAGGGTTGCTGTAAAACAGTTCACATTTGTACTGATCGTGTTAAGAATCTAGCCGAGCCTGTTTCCTAGCTGGGCAGTAGACGACATACTGACAATCCATTACGTCAAATGCTAGACAACAGTCTAATGGACTGGGGAGCAATTCAGATACTGAAGCTTCTCTCGATTCAAATCATCCTTGGCTAATTGAAAATGTCGAGGACAGTGCGGGCTAGGAACCACTCTTCAGGCTGGTGCTGATAACGTTTAAAATACAGACGTCACCTTGGCAACAGTCCACAGCCACACATTTTTTTAAAAACTGCAAAAATTCATTTTTGCTGAATAAACGCACATTTCAGACATGATACAACATTCCGCGGAGTCCAGTATCCACCTGGAAAACTTGTTTAAATATAAAACTTTCATTATCATTTTCACAATAAAAATTAAGGCACTTTCACTTAGCTTACTATATATATATATAATTTTTTTTAAAAGCTTGGAAAGATGTCAAAATTGCTTCTTTCCCTTCATCCACAAAATGAACACATTCAATGGCTCCAGGCTTTTCCAATTGGAGGTCACTGCTAGAATAGGAGGGCTGTTCTTTACTGAGAGACTCCCAAGTTCTTGCTCTGGTTGAGTATCCAGCCCCCAAGTGCTGACGGACACATACAAATGATGACGTGCCCTAGCCCTTTAAAATACCAGCACTTTCCAACCAGGATAGACAAAGGAGCAACCAAAGTACAGAGCTTCACAGGGCTGGTCGAGCAGCCAGTCAAACACCACCTCCCGATTTCCCGAGCTAATGATCACTCGAAGTTTGAAACAAGAGGCATCGTTGAAGGTTGAGCCAAAGTTAACCACATCCATGTCGAAAGTAACGGAGGCGCCAGTCGAAACACACGGTAGTTGGTTGGTCATTTCTTTGCCATTTACAAACACGGCCCCTGAAAGAGAACAAAATGAGTTAACCCAGGAAGGGTCTCGACCCAAAACGTCACCCATTCCTCCCCAAAGAGGCTGCCTGTCCTGCTGAGTTACTCCAGCATTTTGTGTCTATCATGAGATAACTAGCTGATATACAGTCAGCACTTGGGTATTACTGTACAGTTAGCTCAGACATCCCTCTACCAACATGGAGTCTGAAGAAGGGTTTCGGCCTGAAACGTTGCCTATTTCCTTCGCTCCATAGATGCTGCTGCACCCGCTGAGTTTCTCCAGCATTTTTGTCTACCTTCGATTTTCCAGCATCTGCAGTTCCTTCTTAAACACCAACAAGGAGTTGCTGCTTTGTGGTCATGGATGTGGGTTAAAGCACAGATCAGTACAGGAGAGAAGGAATGGGCGACCCTTCAGGGTTCTCGACCCGAAACGTCGCCCATTCCTTCCATCATCACTGGCAGCACGTTCCAGGTACCCACCACGATTTAAAACGTCCCTCTCTCTCACTTTAAAGCCCAATAGTATTTTAGTTGTTTTGTTTAGATGGACACGAAGTGCCGGAGTAACTCAGCGTCTGTCAGCATCTCTGGAGAAAAGGAATAGGTGACGTTTCGGGCCGGATCCCTGTTTCAGATTGTACGTCCCGTCTTCCGACCTGAGACGTCACCTATTACTATTCTCCAGGGAGGCCGCCTGACCCGCTGAGTTACACCAGCATTGTGTCTGAATCTTGGGTATAAACTGGCATCTGCAGTTCCTTACTACGTCATCCGATGCGCTGCCGCCCAAAATATTACCTATTCAGGTCGACAACAAATGCTGGAGAAACTCAGCGGGTGAGGCAGCATCTATGGAGAGAAGGAATTGGTGACTTTTCGGATTGAGACCCTTCGTCAGTCTGAATAGACAATAGTGCAGGAGTAGTCCATTCGGCCCTTCGAGCCAGCACCGCCATTCAATGTGAAAATAGCTGATCATCCCCAATCAGTACCCCGTTCCTGTCTTCTCCCCATATTCCCTGACTCCGCTATTTTTAAGAGCCCTATCTAGCTCTCTCTTGAAAGCATCCAGAGAACCCGCCTCCACCGCCCTCTGAGGCAGAGAATTCCACAGAAGAAGGGTCTCAACCTGAAACGTCGCCAATTCCTTCTCTCCATTAATGCTGCCTCACCCGCTTAGTTTCTCCAGCAGTTTTTGTCTGTCTTTGTTATTTCCAGCATCTGCAGTTCTTTCTTAAACATCACCTATTCAGTACTGTATGTCTTGTTTTTAGTTATTCCCACGACTGAGTTTTGGATTATGGCCAGCTAAAGGGTCTTGCATTGTAAAACTGCCTAGAGAGACCCAGAAGTGTGATGCTTCAAATGTGCTCCCACTGGCCCCGGCAGCGTCTAGTTTCATTACCGTTGGGGCTGATGCAAACGGCCTTGTCCCGCTGCAGGGAGTCACACCCGTTCTGCGCCTCGACGCACACTCCGATACTGTCCCGTTTGTCCGGCATTCCCGCTGCCTCCATCCTGGCAATGCACAAAACCAAAGCCCGGCTCGTGAAAACATTCCCCGGGACGATGCTCAAAAGAATTGGCAATTTAAACAACTTAAACTATCGCACCATCCCCGACTTCTAGCCTTGCAAACGTTTACTTGGAGGGGGGACCTGAATGAAACGTACAGAATAGTGAAAGGCTTGGATAGAGTGGATATGGAGATGTTTCCACTAGTGGGAGAGTCTAGCACTGGGAGAGGTCACATAGCCTCTGAATTAAAGGACATTCTTTCAGAAATGTCTTTAGTGTGGTGAATCTGTGGAATTCTTTGCCACAGAAGGCTGTGGAGGTCAAGTCAATGGATATTTTTATGGCAGAGATAGATAGATTCTTGATCAGTACGGGTGTCAGGGGTTATGGGGGGAAGACAGGAGAATGGGGTTAGGAGGGACAGATAGATCAGCCATGATTCAATGGCCTAATTCTGCTCCTAACTCTTATGAACGCAGATGTAAACAAGACCAACTAGTTTACCAAAAGGGTGACACAAACTATCGCACCATCCATGACTTTCAACCTTGGAAAATTTTACTTGGAGGGGGGACCTCACTGAAACGTACAGATTAGTGAAAGGCTTGGATAGAGTGGATATGGAGAAGATGTTTCCACTAGTGGGAGAGTCTAGAACTAGAGGTCATAGCCTCTGACAGGGAAGGGAGACACTTTCGACCCAAAACGTCACCCATTCCTTCTCTCCAGTGGTGATGCCTGCCCGCTAAGTTACTCTGGCATTTTGTGTCTACCTTCGATTTAAACCAGCATCTGCAGTTCTGTCCTGCGTAACTTACCGGAAGGTGAGGGTTTGTCCGCTGGTGTAGGTTGGTTCCTTGGAGTACAACACACCACAGGTGGGAGAGTTATTCCTGAGTGCCATGTCCCTGCGACTGCTGAGGCTGAATCCTTCGCAGCCTGTGATCCACTCTGTGTGGAAGGTTCAAGTTGAATAGAATTTAGTTTAGTTTAGAGATAAAGCGCTGAAACAGGCCCTTCGGCCCACCGGGTCTGCACCGACCAGCGATCCCCGAACACTAACACTCTCATACACAAACTAAGGCTAATTTCTTTACATTTTACACCAAGCCAATTAACCTACAAATCTGCACGTCTTTGGAGTGTGGGAGGAAACCGAAGATCTCGGAGAAAACCCACGGGGAGAACGTACAAACTCCGTACAGACAGCACCCGTAGTCGGGGTCGAACCCGGGTCTCCGGTGCTGCAAGCGCCGTAGGGCAGCGACTCTACCGCTGCGCCACCGTGGCCCAAATTGAAAGATACGGCTCAGAATCATGCCCTTGGGCCCGCCGAGTCTACGCCGCCCATCAACAACCGTAGTTGTATATCTCACTTCCTCATCCACAGTTAAGGGATTGGGGCTGGACAAAGCCTGGCAATTGATAGGCAGAAAATAGAGGCATAAAGCTGGAGTGACACAGCGTGTCAGGCAGCATCGCCGCGGTGTGGTAGGGTAGGAGAGGTGGGGGGGGGGGGGGGGGGGGTAAAGAGGTGGGTGGAGAGGTGTTTCAGGGCTGTGACTGACCATGGGCACTCAGTGTGATAGGGTGGGGAGGGGGGTGTGGGGGTGTTTCGGGGCTGTGACTGACCGTGGGCACTCAGTGTGGTGATGGCAGCCTGCGGCACACTCCAGGGGCTCCACTCCCTGCGGCCCTCGCCACGGGCACACACACGGAAGGTGTAGCAGACGTTGGGGTCGACGTGTAATACGACAAACTCGGTGTCGGCTCCGGAGTAGGCATCCTCGAAGTGGCCGGCGCTGTTCTTGCAGAGCTGCAAGCGATACTCCTGAGGCACAAAGTCATCGTCGTCCTGCCAATAAAAACACAAACCCTGGCAGTCACAATTCAGGGAACGGACACTGGGTACCCCCTCTCTCTCTGCGTGTACGGGACCATTGTGCTGACCAACGTTAGTTTTATGGGCCCGTCCCACTTACGTGACTTGTTCGGCGACTGCCGGCACCCGTCATAGCCACCCAGCCAAACTGCCACTTCGTAAAATTTGCTGATGACACAGTTCTCCTGTCTCTTCTTCCCAGCCACACACAACATCACAGCTCAGCCCTGCAGGACTTTATAGTATGGTGTGAAAAGTCTTGTCTTGAGCTAAATATAAGCAAAACCAAGGACATGATTGTGACTTTCTCCCCTCAACAGAGACAGATGGCTGAGGCAGCCACCACTATCATCCAGCAGGAGCCAGTGGAGATAGTGGAGGTATACAAATACCTGGGAACAGCCTTCGACAACCTGCTAAGGTTTTCCTCTAACATAGAGGAAATCCTTAAAAAGTGCCATCAGAGACAGTACCTACTCAGGAAGCTGAAGTCATTTGGGATTAACAAAGACATTCTCACTACATTCTACTACGCATTCATTGAAAATGTAATAACCTTCTCTTTCACTAGCTGGTTCCACTCCATCACCCTGCAAAACAGAAACCGCCTGTTGAATGTGGTCAAGGTCTGCTCAAAAATCATTGAGCAGCCCGTCCGAACTCTCACTGCCCTATGCGACCAACAGTCTTTAAAGTTAACACGCAGGATTCTTCAGGACCCCTCTCACATCCTGTTTCCTGAGTTTGAGTGGCTCCCCTCAGGACGCAGACTCCGCTGTCCGGGTTGCCGGACACAGAGGAGGAAGGCAACCTTCATCCCCAGGGCTGTCCAGCTTTTTAATGCTGATCACTGACTCATGAACATATGAAATGAAATAACCTTCTATATGCACTTTTTTAATTGAAGCACTTAGAAAGCATTTTAAAACTATTGCTATGTGTTGAATGTTGATGTGTGATTGTGCAGTGTGTCTGTGAAATGCGTGTGCTGGTTGATTGTGCAGTATGCGTGCTGCTTATGTTTGTTGATTGTGTCCCTTTTTAAAAAGCTACTGTAATGCGCCTTTTTAAATTGCCCCTCGGGGATGAATAAAGTGCTTTGAATTGAATTGAATTGAATTGAATTGAATTGAATTGAATTGAATTGAATTGAATAGGTCGTTACACGTGGCCGAAAATTTTCAACATGTTGAAAATCCAGCGGCGACCAGAAAAAGGTACGACTCTTTGGGCGACTGCTCCCGACCATACAGGCTTCACCCCACGACATGTCGCCAGGATGTCGCCTGTATGGTCGTGAGTCGTCTCCTCAGTCGCCCAAAGAGTCGTAGCGTCTTTCTGGTCACCGCTGAATTTTCAGCATGCGACCTGCAATGACCTATAGTGGGTGCCGGAAGTTGCCAAAAAAGTTGCGTAAGTGGGACAGGCCCATTGCATTCATTATTGTCACAAGTATAGCTCCACCGCCTATTTTCCATCACCCTTGCTTCCAGAGCCTTGCCCGACTATCCATTTTGCCAGACCAACAGAGGAGCCACAGTTTAAGAATAAGGAGACGAGGAAACACTTTTTTTTCTCACAGAGAGTGGTGAGTCTGTGGAATTCTCTGCCTCAGAGGGCGATGGAGCCAGGTTCTCTGGATGCTTTCAAGAGAGAGCTAGATAGGGCTCTTAAAAATAGCGGAGTCAGGGGATATTGGGAGAAGGCAGGAACGGGGTACTGATTGGGGATGATCAGCCATGATCACATTGAATGGCGGTGCTGGCTCAAAGGGCCGAATGGCCTCTACTCCTGCACCTATTGTCTATTGTCTATTGTCTACCTCGGTACACGTGACAATAAACTAAAGACAAAGCACTTAGGACAGCTAGAAATCTAAGTGAAACAAATATTAAATGTTAAATATGAACCCAGTGAGTTCCTCCAGCATTTTGTTCTCTCTGCAAGACTCCAACATCTGCGTTCTCAGGTACCACTGCTTGCTGTACATGTACACTAATCTTTTTGCAAATATGGACTAGGACACCCTCTCAGATATTCAGTGATCGTGTTACGTGGCATCAACTAGATTGGGAACTGCTGAGTCGTGACGATTGAAAACAAAGGAGTTAACAGTACCATTAGCTGACTATAGACACATGATGCTGTAGTAACTCAGCGAGACAGGCAGCAGCATCTCTGGAGAGAAGGAATGTGTGACAATAGGTGCAGGAGTAGGCCATTCGGCCCTTCGAGCCAGCACCGCCATTCACTGTGATCATGGCTGATCATCCACAATGAGTACCCCGTTCCTGCCTTCTCCCCATATCCCTTGACTCCACTATCTTTAATAGCTCTATCTAACTCCCTCTTGAAAGCATCCAGAGCATTGGCCTCCACTGCCTTCTGAGGCAGAGAATCCCACAGATTCAAAACTGGGTGGAAACGTTTCTCCTCATCTCCGGTCTAAATGGCCCACCACTTAATCTTAAACTGTGACCCCCAGGTTTTGGACTTCCCCAACATCGGGAACATGTTTCCTCCCTCTAGCGTGTCCAATCCCTCAATAATCTTAAATGTTTCATAAAGATCCCCTCTCATCCTATTAAACCCCAGAGTGTACAAGCCCATTCACTCCATTCTTTCAACATATGACAGTCCCGCCATCCCGGGAATTAACCTTGTGAACCTACCCTGCACTCCCTCAATTTGTCCTTCATCAAATTTCCTCAAGACCAAAACTACACACAATACTCCAGGTGTGATCTCACTAGGGCTCTGTACAACTGCAGGAGGACCTCTTTTCTCCTGTACTCAACTCCTCTTGTTATGAAGGCCAACATGCCATTCGCTTTCTTCACTACCTGCTGTACATGCATGCTTACTTTCATTGACTGATGAACAAGGGTCCCAGATCTCGTTGTACTTCCCCTTTTCCTAACTTGACACCATTTAGATAGTAATCTGCCTTCCTGTTCCTGCCACCAAAGTGGATAACCTAACATGTATCCACATTAAACTGCATCTGCCATGCATCTGTTCACTCACCCAACCTGTCCAAGTCACCCTGCATCCTCCTCACAGTTCACACTGCCAATGTTACTTTTATTCGCTTCATCTAAATCATTGATGTATATTGTAAATAGCGGCGGTCCCAGCACCGAGCCTTGCAGTACCCCACTAGTCACTGCCTGCCATTCTGAAAGGGACACGTTAATCCCTACTCTTTGTTTCCAGTCTGCCAACCAATTTTCTATCCATGTCAGAACCTTACCCCCAATACCATGTGCTCTAATTTTGCCCACTAATGTCCTATGTGAGACCTTATCAAATGCTTTCTAATAGTTCAGGTACACTACATCCACTAGCTCTCCCTTGTCCATTTCCCTAGTTACATCCAGGTTCGGATCAACACCCTTCTCAAGACTGAAGAAGGGTCTCGACCCGAAACGTCGCCTATTCCTTCTATCCAGAGATGCTGCCTGTCCCGCTGAGTCACTCCAGCATTTTGGGTCTATCTTCCGTTTAAACCGGCACTTGCAGTTCCTTCCTACAACAAACCACTAACTAGTGTCGCAGTCTGAAGAAGGGCCTCGACCCGAAACGTCGCCTATTCCTTCGCTCCATAGATGCTGCCTCACCTGCTGAGTTACTCCAGCTTTTTTGTCTACCTTCGACTTTTCCAGCATCTGCAGTTCCTTCTTGAACAGCGAGTGTTTCATTTTCAGTTGCCAGTCTGCAGCCAACACAGCCACACTGCTCCCCCTGGTGGCTGCTCACATAGCTGCTCGAACAACACTGAGACAAACGCAAGACAGACACAAAAAGCTGGAGTAACTCAGCAAGTCCCCGCTGTCCAGCGATCCCCGCACACTAACACTACCCTACACACATTAGGGACAATTTACATTTGTACCTCCCAACCCCATTTTCCTGTCTTCTCCCCATAACCTCTGACACCCGTACTAATCAAGAATCTATCTCTGCCTTAAAAATATCCACTGACTTGGCCTCCACAGCCGTCTGTGGCAAAGAAGTCCCCAGATTCACCACCGTCTGACTAAAGAAATTCCTCCTCCTCTTCCTAAAAGACCATCCTTTAATTCTGAGGCTGTGACCTCTAGCCCTAGACTCTCCCACTAGTGGAAACATCCTCTCCACATTCACTGTATCCAAGCCTTTCACTATTCTGTGAGATGAGGTCAATGAGGTCCCCCCTCATTCTTCTAAACTCCAGTGAGTAAAGGCCCACAAGCAGGTTGAGGTCAGTCTGCAAACCTGCACGTCCTTGTAGTGTGGGAGGAAACCAGAGATTCCCAGGAGACAACCCACGCAGATCACAGGGAGAAGGCACAACGCCCTTGGTGAGGATGGATGCCGGGTCCCTGGCGCTGCGAGGCAGCAGTACTACTCGCTGCGCTCCGTGCTGGAGCTCGGCTCACCTTGCACCATCGCACGAGGATCCCTCCGGGCCGCTCGGTCAGCTCCTCGATCTGGACGGGAGCCCGTGAGGCTACGGCTCCGTGCGTGGCGATCCGCTCCTTCACAAAACCAAGGAAACTGTTGTCCAACTGTGCCGATAGACAGGCCACTTCCACCAGCGAAGGGACTTCTGGCAAACTGGTTGAAACAGGGAAAGAGGGCATTTCAATAAAAGGCACAGCAGGAGTTGGGTAACGGCAACACGGTTGGGCAGCCACGGTGGTGCAGCGTTAGAGTCGCTGCCTCACAGACTCAGCTTCCATCCTGACTACAGGTGCTGTCTGTGTGGAGTTTGCACATTCTCCCCAATCTGCTCTGCCACAGAAGGCAGTGGAGGCCAATTCACTGGATGTTTTCAAGAGAGTTAGATTTAGCTCTGAGGGTAAGGGGATCAGAGGATATGGGGAAAAAGCCAGAACGGGGTACTGATTTTGGATGATCAGCCATGATCATATTGAATGGCGGTGCTGGCTCGAAGGGCCGAATGGCCTCTACTCCACCTATTGTCTATGTTTCTATAACCTGCGTTCATTTTCTCGAGGATCTCCAGTTTCCTCCCACACCCCAAAGACGTGCAGGCTTATAGGTTAATTGGTGTGTTACAATTGTAAATTGTCCCTAGTGTGGGTAGGATAATGTAAGTGTGCGATGATCGCTGGTCGGCACCGACTCCGTGGACTGAAGGGCCTATTTCCGTGCTGTATCTCAAATCTGAACTAAAACTAAAGATAGACACAAAATGCTGGAGTAACTCAGCGGGCCAGGCAGCATCTCTGGAGAGTAGGAACGGGTGACCTGAAACGTCACTCATTCCTTCCCTCCACAGATGCTGCCTGTCCCGCTGAGTTACTCCAGCATTTTGCGTCTATCTTTGGTTTAAACCATAATCTGCAGTTCCTTCCTAAATCTAAATTAAACTAGCACTGATGTACTGAGTGTTTTTGTTGCACCAGACACTTCTGGTGATGACCCACTCCATGGACAGCAACCTTGTACAAAACATGTTGGATTCAATTCCCCAATCCTCCACCACCAACCATTTATATTGCTTCTGCAGGTCAGACTACAAGAAGATAAATAATCTGATTATTTTTTTTATGTTGCTGGTTTCACAAGGGAGAAGAGACCTCGGTATCATGCAAATGCAACACTCCTGCAAGGCAATGCTGGGAATGTCTGCCTGGGTCACACAACTAACGTTCGTGTTAAAGACTAAATATAATAATGAGAGAGATACAAGGAACTGCAGGTGCTCCAATCTTCAATAGAGCACAAAGTGCTGGAGTAACTCAGTGGATTTGACAGCATCTTTGGAGGATATGGATAGGTGAAGTTTCAGGTCAGGACCCTTCTTCATCCAGGACAAGGGGTCACAGCTTAAGGATAAGGGGGAAATCCTTTAAAACCGAGATGAGAAGAACTTTTTTCACACAGAGAGTGGTGAATCTCTGGAACTCTCTGCCACAGATGGTAGTTGAGGCCAGTTCATTGGCTATATTTAAGAGGGAGTTAGATGTGGCCCTTGTGGCTAAGGGGATCAGGGGGTATGGAGAGAAGGCAGGTACGGGATACTGAGTTGGATGATCAGCCATGAGCATATTGAATGGCGGTGCAGGCTCGAAGGGCCGAATGGCCTACTCCTGCACCTAATTTCTATGTTTCTATGTTTCTTCAGACATTGGGCTTGTATACTCTGGAGTTTAGAAGGATGAGAGGGGATCATATAGAACATATATGATTATTAATGATTTGAACCCGTTAGAGGCAGGAAACATGTTCCCGATGTTGGGGGAGTCCAGAACCAGGGGCCACAGTTTAAGAATAAGGAGTAAGCCATTTAGAATGGAGACGAGGAATCACTTTTCCACACAGAGAGTTGTGAGGCCCAGGACAGAAAGGTCAGTGTGGGAATGGGAAGGGGAGTTAAAATGGTTGGCAACCAGGTGATCCAGCAGGCTGGGCGGACCGCGTGCAGGTGTTTGGTGCAACAGTCCATTAGTCAACGCTTGGTCTCATCAGGTGAAGGACATGAAGATTAACTAGGGACGAGGATACCTGTCGAGCTGGATTTGCAGAGCTTTCTTGGTGAAGTTTCCGAGCTTCTCCTCTGCTGTGCCACCGAGAATGGCGATCTCCCCTACAAAACAATGCAATACACCACCGGTCACCGCCCACATCTAGCAATCGCACACCGCCTTCCATCCCCCAACTCGGCCATAACCCGCAGAAATGAGGCCGGTGGCGCAGCGGTAGAGCTGCTGCCTCACAGCGCCAGATACCCAGGTTCCACCCCGACTACGGGTGCTGTCTGTACGCAGTTTGTACCTTCACCCCGTGACCCGCGTGGGTTTTCTCCGGTTTCCTCCCGCACTCCAAAGACGTACAGGTTTGTAGGTTCATTGACTTGGTAAAATTGTAAAATTGTCAATGGACAATAGACAATAGGTGCAGGAGTAGGCCATTCAGCCCTTCGAGCCAGCACCGCCATTCAATCTGATCATGGCTGATCATCCCCAATTCCTGCCTTCTCCCCATAGCCCCTGACTCCGCTATCTTTAAGAGCCCTATCTAGCTCTCTCTTGAAAGCATCCAGAGAACTGGCCTCCACCGCCCTCTGAGGCAGAGAATTCCACAGACTCACAACTCTCTGTGTGAAAAAGTGTTTTCCTCATCTCCGTTCTAAATGGCTTACTCCTTATTGTTAAACTGTGGCCCCTGGTTCTGGACTCCCCCAACATCGGGAACATGTTTCCTGCCTCTAGCGTGTCCAAACCCTTTATAATCTTATATGTTTCAATAAGATCCCCTCTCATCCTTCTAAATTCCAGAGTGTACAAGCCCAGCTGCTCCATTCTCTCAGCATATGACAGTCCTGCCATCCCGGGAATTAACCTTGTGAACCTCCGCTTCACTCCCTCAATAGCAAGAATGTCCTTCCTCAAATTAGGGGACCAAAACTGCACACAATACTCCAGGTGTGGTCTCACTAGGGCCCTGTACAACTGCAGAAGGACCTCTTTGCTCTTGTACTGAACTCCTCTTGTTATGAAAGCCAACATGCCATTGGCTTTCTTTACTGCCTGCTGTACCTAGTGTGTAGGATAGTGTTAGTGTGTGGGGATTGCTGCTCAGCATAGTCTCGGTGGGCCGAAAGGCCTGTTTCTCTGCTCTGTATCTCTAAACTAAACTAAACCCAAACCCTGCAACTTTTAAACACCAAAACAGAGCTCTTATCAAAGAAATCAGACATTTTACAAGTGTGGGGATTTATTGCAGCATCAGTAATACGATCTAAAGGGCCTGTCCCACTTGGTCACCGTAAAGTTTGCGTTGTGATGACGTTTGACGAGCGGTGTTTTTTCAAATGTCGCAATGTTATTTCTGTCGCCGCTGGATTTTGAAATGTTCGAAATCTTTTGGCGACACTGATGTGACGCAGGCAGACGCCGAAAATAATCGGCAAGTCGGACAGGCCCCTTAACGGCTTCAGTTGCACAGGAACCTCGTGCACACTGTTAACCCAGATGTCTGATTGGATAGCATGCAAGAGTGAAGCTTTACACTGTACCTCGGTACACGTGACAATAATAATAAGCCTGAAACTGAGAGGAAGAAGGTGCTGTGCGACTGGGTAGAGGATGCCGAGCGACCAACCACCCCACTCCCTCACCTTCCCGTAGCAGCTCCTCTGCCGTGTTCACTCCATGCTCGATTAACTTCTGACAGTCGTCCAGTGGCCTGATGCTTTCCTCTTCCATCTTGTTCACCTCCTGCAGCAAGGAAGCTGACCGCTCGTCCAGCAACCTGATCACCGTTTCTTTCAGTTCACTGAAGTGGTGTTGCAGGGAACTGCGAGCCTGCACCGCACTTCCATTGATCTGGGTCGAGAAAGAACAAGCAACCACATAAAGAGGGAGACCAGTGCTCCACCATCCACGCTCTTTGAGCGGCACAGTGGTGCAGCAGGTAGAACTGCTGCCTGACAGGGCCCGAGTCCCGGGTTCGATCCCGACCTCGGGTGCAGTTTGCACGTTTAGTTTAGTTTGGAGATAGTGAGCAAACAGGCCCTTCGGCCCACCGAGTCCACACCGACCAGAGATCTCCACACACTTACACTGCCCAACATCCGCTAGGGACAATTTTACATTTATAACACGCTAATTAACTTGCAAACCTGTACGACGGGAGTGTGGGAGGAAACCGAAGATCTTGGAAAAAACCCACACGGTCACAGGGAGAACGTACAAACTCCGTACAGGCAGCACCCGTAGCCGAGATCCAACCCGTGTCTCTAGCGCTGAAAAAGCTGATAGGCAGCAAGTCTACTGCTGCGCCACCGTGCCATTTTATTCTATGTAAAATGACTTTAGTGTGTAGGGAGTGGAGGCGAAAGTGGGATAACATGCAACTAGCGTGAACGGGTGATCGATGGCCAGCGAAGACAGGAGAGAATCGGGGAAGCATTTGGTTAGTCACCTAAAAGTAGAGAATTCAATGTTCAAACCGTTGAGTTATACCTTATATTCCGCTTGGCTAGCTTACATCCCATCGGTATGAATAAAGAATTCCCCAATTTTTGGTGACTAACCAACTCCCACCCTCCTTTTCCTTGTTCTCTTCTTCTTCTCCTCCACATCCCCTTCCATCTATATTTCCTCCTCTGGCTGCACAATTGCCACCTCTTCTTTCCTTATCTCACAATGTTTGTCTGTACATCTCTAGTCTTTGTCCAACCACCTGTCTATCAACACCCCAGCTCACCTGCATCCGCCGACCAAAGATCCTATAGCGGAGCAAGATAGACCACTCCTTCTAAATGCAATGGGCTGACGTGTAGTACGCAGCGGAGCGGAACGTGGGCCTTTTTTTCATCCATTTCAGTAACCCGACCCGACCCGACCCGACCCGACCCGACTCACAGTGTAATCAACGTTGCAGGGGAACAGTTTGTGTTAATAAATTATAATTCTGAAAATGAGGAGAAGATTTTTACTAAATAACTTTTATTTTTACGAGGATGTTTCCGTAACCGGTTTCCGTCTCCGCACTAGTATCTTTGCTCCGCTACGGTGGGATCTTTGGTGCAGAGACGGAAGCCGGTTACGGAAATGGGGCCGAAAATTACCCATGAATCTGCCATGACTGTACAACGTTTTATTCGTCAAGTGGCCTATCTTGCTCGCTATAGGATCTTTGCTGCCGCCCACTTGCCAGGCTTTGCCCCGCCCCCCCCCCCGCCCAACAACTCAGTCTGAAGAAAGGCTCCCGACCTGAAACATCACCCATCCATGTTCTCCACAGATGCTGCCTGACCCGCTGAGTTACTCCAGCACCTTGTGTCTTTTTTAGTAAACCAGCATCTGCAGTTCCTCGTGACTGTTGGTTTAAATATCATTAGGGCAGCACGGTGGCGCAGCAGTAGAGACCCTGGTTCGATCCTGACTACGGGTGCTGTCTGTACGGAGTTTGTACGTTCTCCCTGTGACCTTCTCCGAGATCTTTGGTTTTCTCCCAAACTACAAAGACGTACAGGTTTCCAGCTAATTGGGTTGGTATAAGTGTAAAATTGGCCCTAGTGTGCGGGGATCGCTGGTCGGTGTGGACACGGTGGGCTGAAGGGCCTGTTTCTCTAAACTAAACTAAACTAGCACAGCAGGACTATAAACATAATACACACAGATAAATATAAACAAAAATTCAACAAATGAATAACTGTAGTACGAGTGGGAGGGAAACACAAAGTCCGCAGTGCAACCATATACGGGGATATATTACTCTAATCATACAGGATGCTGGTATAACCACACCTGCAGTAAAGTGCATGGATTTGACTGCTTATCTTCTGGTATTGGAGGCTGTCCAAATGTGATTTCACTGGGCTGGTTCCCAGGGTGAGGGTTGTTCTGTCATGTGCAGCTGATGAAGTCCTCTGCCCTTCTAAAGGATGTCATGACAATAGCTGGTCCCAGCATCCTCGCCATCATCAACAGCTCTCTGGCCACTGGTGCTGTTCCTACCTGCTTCAAGCAGCGGTGGTCCAGCCCCTCCTGAAAAAACCTAACCTCGACCCCACCTTGCCAAGAAGCTACAGACCAATTTCAAAACTGTCTTTCCTGTCTAAAGCCCTTGAAAAGGTAATTTTAAGTCAACATGCCTTACCTTCACCAAAACACTATCTTGGAAACTTTCCAATCACGTTTCAGGACCCACCACAGCACAGAGTCTGCCTTGCTGAAGGTACGTAATGACCTACTGCTCACCGTTGACTCCGGCGACTGTGCAATCCTGCTCCTTCTCGACCTCAGCGCAGCATTTGATACTGCTGACCACACCATCCTAATTGACTGTCTCCGGTACGGGGTTGGTATTGATGGCACTGCCCTGAGCTGGTTCATCTCCTACCTCAAAGGTAGGAGTTTCTCTACTAACATAGGCAACTCTTTCTCCTCCCCAACTAGCCTCTGCTGTGGGGTTCCACAAGGTTCCATCCTTGGCCCCATTCTCTTCTCCCTGTATATGCTCCCCTTAGGTCAAATCATTCAAAGGCACGGCATTTCCTTCCATTGCTATGCAGACGATACACAACTCTACCTCCCCCTGAAGCCCAACAACCGATCAAATCTACTTAACCTTATCCACTGCCTCGAGGATATAACGTGATGGATGGTCCAGAACTTCCTCCAACTAAACGAGAGTAAGTCTGAGGTCATCCTTCTCGGCCCCTCGGACTCAATCAAAACGATAGCAGGCAGCCTTGGAAGCCTTACCCCATTACTCAAACCTCACGTCAAAAACCTTGGCGTGATATTTGACTCAGCATTGACATTTGACAAACAAATCAATGCCGTGGTAAAAGCTAGCATCTTCCAGTTTGATGACCTCAAAAAGATCATCCACACATTCATCTCCTCCCGCCTCGATTACTGCAACTCCCTTTACACTGGCATCAGCCAATCTTCCCTGTCCCGCCTGCAACTGGTCCAAAACGCCGCAGCGAGACTCCTGACGGGCACCCGAAAAAGGGACCACATCACCCCGATCCTGGCCTCTCTCCACTGGCTCCCTGTGCAGTTCTGAATAAATTTCAAGATCCTTCTTTATGTCTACAAAGCCCTTACGGGCTTGCCCCCACCTACATCAAAAGTCTGCTCACCCACCACACCACCTCCAGGTCCCTCAGATCGGCCGACTTGGAGTTACTGAACATCCCGCGGTCCAGGCATAAGCTCAGGGGCGACCGCACCTTTGCGGTTGCAGCTCCTAGACTGTGGAACAGCATCCCTCTTCCCATCAGAACTGCCCCCTCCATCGACTCTTTTAAGTCGAGACTTAAAACTCATCTTTACTCTCAAGCCTTTCTTGACGTCCTCTGAGGGAGGGCTATATGTATGTAGTGATGTATGTACTTAGTCTATGAACCACTGTTCTATAACGTTAATACCTCCAACAATGTAAAGCACTTTGGTCAACGAGAGTTGCTTTGTAGAAATAAAAGTGACTTGACTTGATGAAAATGCAGCTCGATGTTGTCAAATTGGAAAGGATGCAGAGAATATTTACGAGGATGTTGCCGGGACTAGAGGGTGTGAGCTTTAGGGGGAGGTTGAGTAGGCTGGGTCTCTATTCCATGGAGTGCAGGAGGATGAGGGGTGATCTTATAGAGGTGTATAAAATCATGAGAGGAATAGATCGGGTAGACGCAAAGAGTCTCTTGCCCAGAGTAGGGGAATCAAGAACCAGAGGACATAGGTTCAAGGTGAAGGGGTAAAGATTTAATAGGAATCTGAGGGGGGTAACTTTTACACACAAAGTGGTGTGAGTATGGAATGAGCTGCCGGAGGAGGTAGTTGAGACAGAGACTATCTTCTCTTTCTTCTTCTTCCCCCCCCCCTCCCCCCCCCCCCCTCCCCCACATCAGTCTGAAGAAGGGTTTTGGCCTGAAACGTTGCCTATTTATTTCGCTCCATGGATGCTGCTGTACCTGCTGAGTTTCTCCAGCAGTTTTGTCTACCTTCGATTTACCAGCATCTGCAGTTCCTTCTTAAATACTAGGTATAGATACATGATAAGGAAATAACGTTTAGTGCAAGGTAAAGTCCGATCAAGGATATCCTGAGGGTCATCAAAGAGGTAGATAGTAGTTTAGGAATGCTCGGGTGATTCATTGCCTGATAACAGCTGGGAAGAAACTATCCCTGAATCTGGAGGTGTGCGTTTCTACACTTCTGTACCTTTTGCCCGATGGAAGAGGGGAGAAGAGGGAGTGGCCGGAGAGCGACTCATCCTTGATTATGCTGCTGGCTTTGCCGAGGCAGCCTGAGGTATAAATGGAGTCAATAGAAGGGAGGTTGGTTTGTGTGATGGTCTGGGCTGCGTCCACAATTCGCTGCATCAAGTTGGCATCGTGGTCGGCACAGACATTGTGGGCCGAAGGGCCTCTTCCTGTGTTACACTGTTCCATGTTCTGTTCAAACAGCTCCCCAGCACTACTGCTGAAACACACTGCAAACACACCTGCTTACATTCACCAGCAAACTGGGCCCAGGAAGAAATACTTTGAATAGGCAGTGTGATATTTTATGTTTCAACATGTTTGTAAAAGGATGTGATGCAACAAGCCACAAGAACCTCTGTCATTGTTATCTTGACTGCATTTAATCTGCAGGCTGCAACGGGGGATGAAAACAGGAAGGAATTTAAATTAACAGAAACCCATGCTTCAGTATGAGTTGTGTTTCACTATCTGTCAGTCCTGTTACTTGTATGTGAGATGCAAAACATTTTGCTGAGTTCCCAGTCCTCCAGATAACAAAGTTAGAAATGTGTAAGCCTCACCAGAGATTTAAACTTGCTGTTGCTTCTGTTCAATGAATTACTGTCTCCATCGACTTCATTCTATCTCAAAATTGGTATCAAGTAACAACTCCAAAATGTAAAAAAAACAGCAGACGTTTTAAGCGTGCAGAACCATTAGGTAGAAATAAGGACCTGCAGCGCTGAAGTAACGCAGCGGGTCAGGCAGCATCTTTGGAAGGAATGGATAGGCTACAGTTCTGGTCAGAACTTATGGGCCACTTTTTCGACTTTTTCGGCCACTGCCGGCACCCATCATAGTCACAGCAGGTCTCCGAAAATGTTCAACATGTTGAAAATCCAGCGGCGACCAGAACAAGAATAGTATTTGAGCAACTACTAACCATATAACAACCATATATAACCATATAACAATTTCAGCACGGAAACAGGCCATCTCAACCCTTCTAGTCCGTGCCGAACACATAATCTCCCCTAGTCCCATATACCTGCGCTCAGACCATAACCCTCCATTCCCTTCCCATGCATATGCCTATCCAATTTATTTTTAAATGATAAAAACGAACCTGCCTCCACCACCTTCACTGGAAGCTCATTCCACACAGCTACCACTCTCTGAGTAAAGAAGTTCCCCCTCATGTTACCCCTAAACTTCAGTCCCTTAATTCTCAAGTCAAACTACTCATGACCATACAGGCTTCATGGTCGCGAGTCGTCTCCTCAGTCGCCCAAAGAGTCGTAGCGTCTTTCTGGTCGTCCCTGGATTTTCAACCTGTTGAAAATTTTCGGCAACCTGCGACAACTTATGACGGGTGCCGGCAGTGGCCGGAAAAGTCGCGTAAGTGGGACAGGCCCATAAGGAGTGTAAAGAAAGGTCCCAACCTGAAACGTCACCCACTGTTCGTTCCCTCCTCACATGCTGCCTGACCTGCTGAGTTCTTCCAGCACTGTGTGTCTTACTACTGCAATGTTATCTTACTGTAGTCCCGATTATTTGTTATCAACCTATAGTATTCAGTCATTTGTCAGCGTTTAACCCCAGCCACACCAAAATGAGTTGAGTTTAGTTTATTATCACGTGTACTGAGAAACGCTTTGGTTGCGTGCTAACCAGTCAGCGGAAAGACATGATTACAATCGAGCCATTTACAGTGGACAGATACATGATAAAGGGAATATCGTGAATAATGTTTAGTGCAAGACAAAGCCAGTAAAGGCCGAGCAAAGATAGCTCGAGAGTCTCCAGTGAGGTGGATAGTAGTTCACAAATGCTCTCTAAACAATAGACAATAGGCAATAGGTGCAGGAGTAGGCCATTCGGCCCTTCGAGCCAGCACCGCCATTCATAGCTGATCATCCCTAATCAGTACCCCGTTCCTGCCTTCTCCCCATATCCCCTGACTCTGCTATTTTTAAGAGCACTATCTAACTCTCTTGAAAGCATCCAGATAACCTGCCTCCACTGCCCTCTGAGGAAGAGAATTCCACAGACTCACCACTCTGTGTGAGAAAAAGTGTCTCCTCGTCTCCGTTCTAAATGGCTTACTCCTTATTCTTAAACTGTGGCCCCTGGTCCAGGACTCCCCCAACATCGGGAACATGTTTCCTGCCTCTAGTGTGTCCAAGCCCTTAACAATCTTATATGTTTCAATGAGATCGCCTCTCATCTTTCTAAACTACAGAGTGTTCAAGCTCAGCTGCTCCATTCTCTCAGCATATGACAGTCCCTCCATCCCGGGAATTAACCTTGTAAACCTACGCTGCACTCGAGTTGTGGTAGGTTGGTTCAGTTGCCTGAAATGACATATTATATGTTGGAGAAAGTCAGTAGATGTGTATTCAGGCTCGAGCTACAACTGGATCTAACGTCAACCATCTGTAGCTGTTTGAGAAACTTGTAACTTCCTGACTTCAGCTCCTGTTGAAGATTTTGCAGCATGATGCAAGAGTTGAACTGTGGCACACAAAACAAATTACTTTTTTTAAAAGACTAAAACTAGTCTAAAAAATCCTGGGCTAGCTCTTAGACTTGTCTAATTTTTTTAATAAAAAAAAACTAAAACTAAAAGTCAGTTCAATATCTAACTGACGGGATTAGTTCTTCTCTCTCATCTCCTTTAAGGTGGGCGGGGAAAGATGTAAAAGGAACTAGAGAGATAACTCTTTCCACCCAAGTGTGGCAGGTACATGGAACAAACTGCCAGAGAAGGTATGAAGGAAGAAATTGCAGATGCTGGTTTAAATCGAAGATGGCAGATCGGGTGACGTTTTGGATCTGAAGACGTCACCCGTTCCTTTTCTCCAGAGATGCTGCCTGTCCCGCTGAGTTGCTCCAGAACTTTGTGCCAGAGGAGGTAGTTGAGGCAGGTAATATCACAACATTCAAAAGAGATTGAGACAGACACATGAATGGGAAAGGTTTAGAATGAAATGGGCCAACCGCAAATAGTTGGGGCATGTTAGCTTGGGCAGGTTGGGCCAAAGAGCCTGTCTCCATGCTGTATGACTCTAAGACTGGGTGTAAATCTGCATTTTGTCAAAGACCATTTTAGGATCTTAATTTATTTCATTTATCTATCCATTCCCTCCACAGATGCTGCCTGACCTGCTGAATTACTTCAGCACTTTATGTTCAGGCCAATCACTCATGGTTATTTGTTGAGGATTGTTGCAGATAGCTAGCTCCTGTATGACTGTTGACACTTGTGATTCAGGGCAGCATTGTGGTGTAGCAGTATAGTTGCTGCCAAAAAGCAACAGAGACCCGGCTTCCATCCCGATTACTGATGCTGTCTGGATGGAATTTGTCCCTTCTCCCTGTGACCACGTAGGTTTTCTCCAGTTTCTTCCCATACTCCAAAGATGTACAGATTTGTAGGTTCATTGGCTTTGGTAAAATTGTAAAGTGTCCCTAGTGTGTAGGATACATAGAAACATAGAAAATAGGTGCAGGTGGAGGCCATTCGGCCCTTCGAGCCAGCACCGCCATTCATTTTGATCATGGCTGAGCGTCCCCTATCAATAATCCATGCCTGCCTTCTCCCCATATCCCTTGACTCCACTAGCCCCTAGAGCTCTATCTAACTCTCTCTTAAATCCATCCAGTGATTTGGCCTCCACTGCCCTCTGTGGCAGGGAATTCCATAAATTCACAACTCTCTGCATGAAAAGGTTTTTTCTCACCTCAGTCTTAAATTACCTCCCCTTTACTCTAAGACTGTGGCTCCTGGTTCTGGACGCCCAACATTGGGAACATTTTTCCTGCATCTAGCTTGTCCAGTCCTTTTATAATTTTATATGTTTCTATAAGATCCCCCCTCATCCTTCTAAACTCCAGTGAATATAAGCCTAGTCTTTTCAATCTTTCCTCATATGACAGTCCCGCCATCCCAGGGATCAATCTCGTGAACCTATGCTGCACTGCCTCAATCACAAGGATGTCCTTCCTCAAATTAGGAGACCAAAACTGTACACAATACTCCTGATGTGGTCTCACCAGAGCCCTATACAACTGCAGAAGAACTTCTTTACTCCTATACTGAAATATTCTTGTTATGAAGGCCAACATTTCATTAGCTTTCTTCACTGCCTGCTGTACCTGTAAGCCAACTTTCAATGACCTGTGTACAAGGACGCCCAGGTCTCGCTGCTCCTCCCCCTTACCTAACCTAACCCCATTGAGATAATAATCTGCCCCCTTGTTTTTCCGACAAAAAAGATAACCTCACATTTATCTATATTATACTGCATTTGCCACGCATCTGCCCACTCACTCTACAACCTCCTAACTACCTCTTCACAGTTCACACTGCCAACCAGCTTTGTGTCATCCACAAACTTGCTAGTGTTGCTCCTAATTCCCTCTTCCAAATCATTAATATATATGGTAAATAGTTGCTGCCCCAACACCGAGCCTTGCGGCACTCCACTCGCCACTGCCTGCCATTCTGAAAAGGACCCGTTCACTCCTACTCTTTGCTTCCGGTCTGCCAACCAATTTTCTATCCATGTCAACACCCTATCCCCAATACCATGTGCTAGTGCTAGTGTAAGGGGTGATCGCTAGTCGACACAGACTCAGTGGGCTGGATGGCCTGTTTCCACATTGTGTCTCTAAAGTCTAAATAAAGTCCAGTTCAGTTTTAGTTTATTGTCACGTGAATGGGGGCGTAGTGAAATGTTTTCCACTGTACCTCGGTCCACGTGACAATAAACTAAAAACTAAAGCTTGAATGGCTGTGAAGTAGTAATGAATGCCCCGAGCAGGCCACGAGATTGATCCCTGGGATGGCGGGACTGGCCTATGAGGAAAGATTGAAAAGACAAGGCTTGTATTCACTGGAGTTTAGAAGGATGGGGGGGGGGGGGGGGGGGGGGGGGGGGGGGGGGGGATCTTATAGAAACATATAAAATTATAAAAGGACTGGACAAGCTAGATGCAGGAAAAATGTCCCCAATGTTGGGGGAGTCCAGAACCAGGGGGCCACTGTTTAAGAATAAGGAGTAAGCCATTTAGAACGGAGACGAGGAAACACTTTTTCTCACAGAGAATGGTGAGTCTGTGGAATTCTCTGCCTCAGAGGGTGGTGGAGGAAGGTTCTCTGGATGATTTCAAGAGAAAGCTAGATAGGGCTCTTAAAAATAGTGGAGTCAGGGGATATGGGGAGAAGGCAGGAACGGGGTACTGATTGGGGATGATCAGCCATGATCACATTGCATGGTGGTGCTGGCTTGAAGGGCCAAATGGCCTACTCCTGCACCTATTATCTATTGTCTATAAGAAGGAACTGCAGATGCTGGAAAATCGAAGGTAGACAAAAATGCTGGAGAAACTCAGCGGGTGAGGCAGCATCTATGGAGCGAAGGAATAGGTGACGTTTCGGGTCGAGACCCTTCTTCAGACGGGCAATGTACATTGGCTAATTGAAAGATGTAGAAACAAAGAACTGCAGATGCTGGTTATACACAAAAGGCCACAAAGTTTAATTGCGAGTGCCTCGTCATTGTTTGAAGCCATTCTTGTTCCCAAATGCAAAATAAGTAACTGACCTGTTTCCTGGCCTGATTCAGGCCCTGTAGTCGTTGTTCCAACTCATCTTTATAATTCTTTGCTGCCTCTATGCTCTCCGTGGCTTCTTTGAGCAGGTCAGCCTGAATTTCAATTTCCATCATTGTCTTCTTCTCCTGCACACAACAGCAAGACAAAAGCAAAGGAGATTTCAAGATGAATAATGTTTAAGAAAGAACTGCAGATGCTGGAAAAAAAATCGAAGGTAGACAAAAAATGCTGGAGAAACTCAGCGGGTGAGGCAGCATCTATGGAGGGAAGGTATAGGCAACGTCACCTATTCCTTCTCTCCATAGATGCTGCCTCACCCGCTGAGTTTCTCCAGCATTTTTTGTCTACCATAAGAAGAATAACGTCGAGTTCTGATTTAAAGTAAATTTTTGTTCTATTTGTCATTCCAGCTAAAGGTCCCTAGCCTGAAACACTAACTGCTTCTTCCATCACAGATGTTACTTCACCCACACGATGTTTCCAACATTTGATCAATAGTTCAATCTTTTACCTAATTTTTTTATTCACTCGAGAAATATATGGGTTATAGTAATTAAATCTCTCAGGTTATTAGTTTAGTTTAGAGATACAGCACGGGTCCACGCCGACCAGCGATCTCCGCACATTACCACTATCCTACACCCACTAGATATAGATATGCCATTTATTGTCACTATACATGTACAATGAAATTAAAAGCAGCTCGTACTCAGTGCATACATATAATTTAGTACAAAAAACAAGAAACAGAAAACAAAAACAAAAGGGAGAGGGGGGGGAGGATAGGTGCACAATTCTGTGGCGCTATATACATATCTATAAAGGCAAAATGGTGAAGGAGATGTTTAAAGATTATATTAAATATTAAAAATGTTTTTAAAAAATGTTAAAAATTACAGTTACAATACACATTACAGTTCCAAATTTCATTACGTGGATATAATAGATGGAAGTCCGGGTGTTGGGCTGTGAAGTCAGTGCATGTGTGAATTAAGAGTAGTTATAATTTTCGGAAAACAACTATTCCTGAGTCTATTTGTCCTAGATTTGATGCACCTATAGCGCCTTCCAGAGGGCAGCAGGTCGAACAGTCCAAACGCAGGATGGGAGCTGTCCTTGATGATATTCTTTGCCCTGCTAAGGCAGCGGGAGGTGTAAATATCCATCAGGGAGGGGAGAGGGCAGCCAATGATCTTCTGTGCTGTCCTAGTTACCCTCTGAAGCCTCTCCCTGTCTGCCATGGTGCAGCTGCCGTACCATGCTGTAATGCAGTATGTCAGCAGGCTCTCGATGGACGAGCGGTAGAAGGTCAGCAGCAGGTTAGAGTCCAGGTTGTGCTTCCTGAGGACCCTCAGGAAGTGCAGCCGCTGCTGAGCCTTCTTGATGACCGCTGTTGTGTTGTCTGTCCAGGAGATATCAGCAGAGATAAGTCAGCCGAGAAACCGGAAGGTGTTGACCCTCTCCACACACTCGCCGTTGATATGTAGGGGGACTAAGTCGGTGCTGTGCCTCCTGAAGTCGACAATGAGCTCTTTTGTTTTCCTGGTGTTCACTAGGGACAATTTTTACATTTACCAAGCCAATTAACCTACAAACCTGGACGTCTTTGGAATGTGGGAGGTCTCCGAAGATCTCAGAGAAAACCCACGCAGGTTACGGGGGGAACGTTCAAACTCCATACAGACAGCACCAGTAATCGGGATGGAACCCGGGTCTCTGGCGCTGGATTCGCTGTAAGGCAGCAACTCTACCGCTGCCCGTTATTACTGCAGTGCCTCGTTGCAGATGTGTAGATACATAATTATATTTTAAATCGATCTACACAATGCAAATGCTACATTCATTTCAAATGCTACGTTTAGTTTATTGTCACATGTACTGGGGTACTGCATTGGTTTTTCATGTAGGAATGTGATAATATTAGTTATTTAATGACTGCTCAGATTGAATGTATATTGTCACAACTCTGAAACAAATAATCTCACATTATCTGTAGCCACGTTAAAAACAATTCTGCAGCCACGAGTTTATTGGTCAGAGGGGTACCCAACATCAATACAGATCGAAAGCATTGAAACACACAGTGGAAAAGACAAAGTGCTGGAGTAAAGGGCCTGTCCCACTTACGCCACTTTTTCAGCCATTGCCGGTACCTGTCATAGGCCAAAGTGTTGAAAATTCAGTGGCGACCAGAAAGACTCTTTGGGTGACTGAGGAGACTACTCACGACCATACAGGTGACACCTGGTGACATGCATGGGGTGACGCCTGTATGGTGGTGAGTAGTCGCCCAAAGAGTCGTACCTTGTTCTGGCTGCCGCTGGATTTTCAACATGAAAATTTTCGGAGACCTGCTGTGACTATGACGGGTGCCGGCAAGTCGCCGAAAAAAATCACGTAAGTGGGACAGGGCGGGGGGATATGGGTGGAAGGGTACAATCAGGGGCTGGGGAAAGAAGGTGAGGTAGTGGGAAAAATAGGTGTGTATGAGTGTGGGCACAGGAAAGAGAGAGGGAGTGGGGGTAAGTACTCAAAACTGGAGAATTCAATGTCCGTACCCTAGGGTTGCAAGCTAGCTACCCAAGCAGAATATGAAGGTAGATAAAAATGCTGGAGAAACTCAGCGGATGAAGCAGCATCTGTCGAGCGAAGGAATAGGTGACGTTTCGGGTCGAGGGTCACCTTTTCCTTCGCTCCACAGATGCTGCCTCAGCCGCTGAGTTTCTCCAGCATTTTTATCTACCTTTGATTTTTCCTGCATCTGCAGTTCCTTCTTAAACAAGCAGAATATGAGGTGCAGTTAGCCTTGCTAGCTGCAGGAAAAAAATCATTCAAAAGCAACACCAACAATTGCAGATAATTTTCAGAGGTAAGTAAGTAAAAGTCAGAAAGGACCAGATTGCAGAGGAAGAAAAGTAGGGGAGAGCATGAAAGCAGGTGAAAGGGGGAGGGAGGTGATGAACAGATGCTGAACAGGTAGGGATGGATCGGGTGGATCTGTGGAAAAAGAGAAAAGGGCCTGTCCCACTTGGGCGGCTCTTTAGGCTACTGCCAGGGACTAGTTGTAATGGAATTCACCGACGACACCTGGCAACAACCAACCTACGACAACACCTACACCAACCTACGGCAGCAAAAATGCGCTGAAAAATGTTCAACATGTTGAAAATTTACAGGCAGTCGCCTGTTGTCGCCTAATAGCACTGTCCCACGGTACGAGTTCATTCCAAGAGCTCTCTCGAGTTAGCCCTGATTCGAACTCGGAGATTTACGGTAATGGCCACTCGCCGGTACTCGGGGCTCTCGTGGACATTTTTCAACACATTGGAAAATCTTCCCGTGCTTACCTGCTGTTAGCGAGTCTTCCAGAGTACCTGCCGTTAGCGCTAAGAGATGTCCCCAAGCTCCGACGTACCCGCTACGCTCATTCTCCGTGCTTACCACGATTTTTTTTAAATGATTTTTTTTAAACTAGGGAGAGCTCTTGGAATGAACTTGTACATGGGACAGGGCTTTAAGTGGGACAGGCCCTTAAGGCGTTTTACAAAAGGAACCAGCAGCACCACTCTCAATCCTGCCCCACAATTCAGCTCTGAGATTACTGTTCTATGCTAGCCTCTTCTATATCAGTTCCCCATCATCCTCAATTCCTTCATCTTTCAAATACTTAAATATATCTAACGCTCCAGCCACCACCAGCTCCAAGGGCTAAAAAAAATCTAGAGCTTCCCTACCCTCAGAGATAACATTTTGGAGCAGCTCCGTTCTAACTAACCCCCTCGTTCATGACTCTCCACTATGACAACTTCTACCCTGTTGATTCATTCATCATCGTTGAAAACATCAGCGATGCAGTGGGGCTGTTTTCCAACGGGAATAGTGACAGACGCACCACACATCTCTGTCCTCCAGTTCCTGCCGACTTCCGCCGCTGGAACTATAGGATTTTGGTGTGTGTGTGCTTTATCATCATTCCTTACAAGGCTATGTATGACAGTGATCGCAACTTCTACAGAAGTGTGGATGGCCGTTGGCTCGCTAGAAGCTCATCTGCCCTTTGACAGGTCTTGTTTTTGGTCCTGCTGGGGGTCCACAGCCCCCTCCTCACCTGGCAAACCAGGTGGGGGAGACGGTCTAGTCGCCGACTATCCGATCATGGAGCGGGGGGACCGTGGTGGGGGGGGGCTCCTCCCGACCTGACCTGGATGGACCCAGTATTGGGTGGACCGCAGTATACCCTGTTGAGCCCTCCTAGAATCTTGCCTGTTTGAATGCGGTCAGCTCTCATTCCTCTAAATCCCAAGGAATACTGGAAAGTCAGGCCAGGACATTAAAACAAAGAAGGAATCAAAAACCTGGGTGGCCCCAGTATTGGGTGGGCCGCAGTATTTCGGGATGAGGGCTGGATTAACTCCCACAACCCCTGCTGTGTAATCTAACTGCTGATCCTCAGCTGAAGCCAACACCTGTGCTGGCTGAGATTGTATTTGCCTAACTTCACTGTTTTGTATAGTGGGCAATATGCGGAGATTGTGTTAGCTGCTAACCAAGAGAAATTGTACACCAAGATGTCCCAAATTAAGCCAAAATAAGCAGATACACATTATATATATATTCACAAGTCTATCCATGTGCCTGTCCAAAAGCCTCTTAAACTCCATTTAATCTGCACCCCAGGCATCCATTGCCCCATCTGTGATTAAAAAACCTGCCCGCCAATCTCTTTTAAACTTTGCTCCTCTCACCTTAAAGTTAAGCCTCTAGTCTTTGACTTTTCCACCCTGATTGTCCACCACATCTATCCATGCCTCGTACCTATATTACTAAAAGTCTGATCTTGACCGCTTTTGGCTCGCTGTGGTGTGATTTCTGAGAGAACGCCGCCACCTACGGCCGTCATTTTGGGCCACCTCGCTCAGAGCCCCCCTCCGCCTTCCAGGACCGGAGGATATTTCACATCAATGAAAAATCAGAGAGATATTAATGTTATTTTTTAAATTCCGCATTCTCCCTGCTGTCCCCATTGGCGGCAGGGGGGAGGGACTATAAAACCCAAAAGTGTAGTCCCTCACTCAGTCTCCGTCAGACCCAGGAAGCGAGGGGGTCACGGCTCTCTGAGCTGCGAATAACACTGAACGCACGTCTACTCCACGGTGAGTCCCCTCGATGCGGCTGTAAGGTGGCTGCTGCCCAATTGTTTGCCTCGCCTTTTTAACAAGTTTGTGTTCACAAAATTATTTTTGGTTGTCAGGTGGCTGCAGCCAAATTGTTTGCCTTGGCTTGGCTTTTAAAATCGTTGCAACAGTTGGCTGCCAGCCCAAGAATCGATTTGGCCCACAATGTCAATACTAGCCTTCTGGAAACCAGTACCTTCGGCCCGCAACACCCATACTAGCGCAACAGAATGCCCCCCCCCCCCCCCCCCCCCACTGGCGAGCAATATTGAAATTGGTGGAGAGGAGGAATATTGCGTTGGTGACCAGCCCTCCCGTGTGATGCTGGGACCCAACGGGTCCCGCATAGTCTAGTAATTTTATAAACCTCTATCAGTCTAGTGGGGGGCACAATGGCACAGTTGCTGCATTACAGCGCCAGAGACCCGGGTTGAATCCCGACTGCCGGTGCTGTCTGCATGGAGTTTGTACGTTCTCCCAGTGGCCACGTGGATTTTCTCCGGGTGCTCCGGTTTCTTCCCACATCCCAAAGACGTGCAGATCTGTAGGTTATTTGGCTACTAAAAATGTTTTATTGTCCCTAGTGTAGAATAGCGCTAGCGTATGGGGTGATCAATGGTCAGCACAGACTTGGTGGGCCGAAGGGCCTGTTTTACGCTGTATCTCCAATGTTTAACCTCCAGTATCCCAGAGAAAACAATGTTTCTTTCTCCAACCTTGCAGATAATAACCCTGCTTATATAGTCATACAATTACATCTTCAATACTTCATCTGCAAGATGACAGCTTTGAAAATTAATCCCCTTTCAGTCAGGCTCGGATACACATTGAAGTAAAATGGTTGAAAGCCAGATCTCACTCAACTAGAAATCAATCAATCTCTCTCTCTCTCCCATTCACTCCAACTCGGGGTTGAGTGGTGCCATCTGCTTCATGATGTCATGGTGCTGTGTTAGCCATTCGTCATGATGCAGTTTCACTCATAGGTAAGCTAGGCAGATGAGCAGTCCTCTCCCAGCAAGAAAGAAGAACACATACATAACAGAATTCAACATAAAACATAAACATCCACCACAGCGGAAATATGCTACCAATTTAACTGGGCCGGCCATAAGAGCTCTTTGGTGGTTGGATTATCTGTTTCAGCCTGGCTTAAAAATGACCCAGCACCGCGTTTGGCCTTGTTTGGTTTCAATTCCTCACTGTCGATGCACCACTCTTTCTCATTTCCTCTGGTTTTCGCATATCCACACTTGCCGTTGAAGCTCATATACAGACAAACCCAAAGCTGCCTCATTCATCTGGAAGAACAAACGTGCAACATCTTTCCTGCCGCGTACTGCTGAAGCAAACTCCAGAGGGATGAATCTGGAACATCGTTGGTATTGTAGAACACAGGCTCAGTTGTACACTCAGCTCCATAAACTTAACTGCAAACAGAGTTTGGATCAAAATACTTGTTGCACAACATAAATGTGCAGCTGCTGGAGCTGCTGTCTCACAGCACCAGAGACCTGGGCTCAATCGGGCCCTGGGGTGCTGTCTGCGTGGTGTTTGCATGTTCTCTCCGAGACCGCCTGGAATGGCCATAGGTGCTCCAGTTTCCTCCCACATCCCAAAGACGTGCGGGTCTGTAGGTTGATTGGCCCTCTGTAAATTGTTCCTTTCGTGCAGGGACTGGAGGCGAAAGTGGGATAACATAGAACTAGTGTGAACAAGTGGTCGATAGTTGGTGTGGACTCAGGGGCCGCAGAGCCTGTTTCCATGCTGTATCTTTCGGTCAGTTAGTCAGTCAACAAAAAACATGCCATGTTAAGGAGAAGAAAATTCTGCGGGATGTATTCTTAAAAGCAAATGTTACAGTATATCACCTTTGCCAATGCAATTAGATGACCCATCGGGGCACAAGACACTCATAAGAACAGCATTTCAGGTATATCATTCTATAGATGCTGTCTCACCCACTGAGTTTCTCCAGCATTTTTGTCTACCTTCGATTTTTCCAGCATCTGTAGTTCTTTCTTAAGCATTCCAGGTATATCACTCTGCTGACTTTACCTAGCTACGGGGGTTAACAGGTTCATTGTTTGTTAGTGATTGGAGACATAAAGCCCTGGTTATTAGGGCTGGGTTACCCTCTACTGTGATGCCCTCTATGTCTACTAATCATAATTGTACATGTTGACATGTAAATAATGTGCATATACGCATAATAGCTTGATATACAAGTTGTTCATGGAATCATCTGCAGTAAGCCTGTGTTTTGGGTAGAAAGAGAAAGCTGGCTGGTTTGCAAGCATTCCAAAACAACACCACATTCCTCTTCAAAAGATATAATTATGTGGGTAACAGCCAGCCACAAGATCCTAGAACCTCTTAGCTGGTAGAAACCGAGCTGATGTACACTATGTGGCTATAGGAGCTGTTCAGAGGCTGGGAATCTTGCAGTAACTCCCCAAAGCCTGGCCACCATCTACAAGGCTCATCAGGAATGTGACAAAATACTCCCTTGCCTGGACAGCATGGACAAGGAGGGCTGAAGGGTCTATTTCCATGCCCCATTGCCATAAATCGCTACGACTAGGAGTGTAGCTTCAACGACACTCAAGATGCTCGATACCATACCTGACATAGCAGCCCAACTAATCAGCACCTCATCCACAGCCATTCACTCACTGCACAGAAACAGTGTTGTACTATCTACCAAATTCCCAGCAGCAACTCACCAAGACTCCTTAGACAGCAACCACCAAACCCACCACCTCACTAGCTTAAAGGACAAAGACAACATTCACCACCAGACCTGCATCGTCGTTCCATCACTGTTGCTGGGTCAAAATCCTGCAACTCCCTTCCTAACAGCACCCTGAGCACACCTACAACTCAAGGATCGCAGGGATCAAGAAGGCAGCTCACCAACTCCTTCAATTAGGTACTGACAATTAAACGCAGATACAAGGAACTGCAGATGCTGGAATCTTGAGGAAACCACAAAGTGCTGGAGGAACTCGGCGGGACAGGCTGACCCAGCACTTTGTGTTTTGGGCAATTAAATTTGGCTTAACCTGAGAAGCCCCCTACCATGGATGGATTAAAAACAAATAACGGCAGAGTGATTTTAAACCATCTCCAGTAAAGAACCCACAATCTTTCAAGTAGGTATCTCAGCACCACCCAAGGAGAATTTATGCTAGGTTTCTCCAGGAGACCAACAGCAAATGACAAAATATCAAAATGAAAACTCAACCATGCTTCAAAGTCACGTTATAGTGGCAAGCTTTCTTTCAACCATGTGTAGTAGAAGCAAAGGTAGACGCAAAAAGCTGGAGTAACTCAGCGGGACAGGCAGCATCTCCGGAGAGAAGGAATGGGTGTCGCTTTAAGTCAAGACCCTTCTTCAGACTGGTGGTAGAACCAAGTCTAGCTATTTCTCCCTCTACCCCTCTCGCAAGCCATCAAGTAAATTACTGAAAAGCAAAGTGCTGGAGGAAAGGTCCCGACTTGAAACAATATCTGTCCATTCCCTCCACAGATGTAGCCTGTCCATCCCCTCCATCAATGCTGCCTGAGCCACTGAGTTCCTCCAGCACTTTGTGTTTTGCTCATGATTCCAGCATCTGCAATGTCTGGAGTCTACAAGGGAAATACCGAGGCTGCACAGCCTAGTTTCACCCAAAGCGGCACAGATCAAGACTGGCGCTGAAGTGTCTTGATCTGGATGCCCTGGTGGCAATGTGAGTAACTCACCTACCAACCAAGGCTTGTTTTGTTGTTTCTCAGGGTTCAAAGAATTCACATTATTTAATACTTGCCTTAAAACTATAAGAAACTGCAACAACAGTTCAAGAAGGCGTTTGACGATTACTTTCTCAGGAGGTACAAACACTTGGCCTTGTCACAGATACCTACGTCCTGTCAGTCATGCCACGATGCTACTTTGTAAAGAATATACTTCACACATAGCAGCAACTAAATGAAGAAGTACACCGACAAATAAGGCAAGATAATAAATGTGGTTTCCACACATTTCCGCCTGCTGCAGTTGAGCCAGTTTTCATTTTGAAAAGGGGTTTGACAAAAAAAATTACAGTCAAGTTGTTATTAACAAGTATTATTAACAAGGGTAAACCATGCAGCCACATCCTGAGTTAGTTGATTATCAAAAGATGGATAATATTCAACTTCAGAAATTAAGACGGTATTTGAAATAGATTTAGGGCAAACATTAGCAACTTATTGTTTTACTCTCTGTGTTGTGAAACATTCGGCTGAACGTTTGTTTGTGCCAATGTTTAATGTTTCTCTGGCCTCCACTCTCCTTATTTCATTTCAACCTATCTACGTAACCTTGCATTCATTTCTCCTTCACATTCTTACCCTTGAAATGATTATCAACTATTTTCCAAAGCGGCAAGGAAATCAGCCTTCTAATGAAAACCCCTCAGGGTCCAGTTTCAAATCTGCTAAATTATGATTCAGTTGATTCATAATAGACAGCGTTTCTACTTTTCCCCTTGTCAAATGTAAAATAAAGAAGCAATCTCCATTTACGTAGTGCCCAACCAGTGAAACCAAAGAAGCAGATCTGGTTTGTCTACAGAAAACTCTCACAAACAAGCAAGGTAGAGGACTACAAAATCATTTTTGGTGTTGTTAGTTGAGGATAAGTATTGTTTGGGGTACTGGGAGAATACTATGGTGTCTTTTACCTCCACCCGCAGGGAGTATAGGGAAGAAGAATTTTGAGATTGCTCGTGTGAAAATCTAGCATTTCCTCAGTCCAGCATGAGTTTGTCAGCCCCAACTTCATGCTCGAGGAGATTCAGCCAAGTGTGCCCTGCAATGAGGCAAACATAACACTAAAGGGGCTGTCCCACTTGGACAACCTAATTGGCGAGTTTCGAAAAGTTTAGGAGAGTTTGAAAAAATGTCATGTTGAAGACCTCCTTCGACTATGTTGAAGACTATCTACGACTATCTTCGACTACCTTCGACTACCCTCGATTACCTACGACTAACATGCCGACCTACTACGGCCAAATCTAAGAGTAAAAAAAGTATCGATTTTTTCCATGGCGACCTTTTTTTACTCGCGGGCATTTTTCAACACGACCTAGCTGAATCCTCAAGTACACGGGGACTACTCTCGAGCATGAAGGAGAGTTACAAAGAACCTCGTGTCGACCATGCTGCGAGCATGAGTCGAGGGCAAACTTGCCAGATTATGTCGCCCAAGTGGGACAGCCCCTTAAATCTCCAAACTCTTCATGTTTATAAGTGACAGGAGCAGAATTAGGCCATTTGGCCCATCAAGTCTACTCCGCCATTCAATCATGGCTGATCTATCTTTCCCTCTCAACCCCATTCTCCTGCCTTCTCCCCATAACCTCTGACACAAGTACTATTCAGGAATCTATCTCTGCCTTAAAAATATCCATTGACTTGCCCGCCACAGCTGTCTGTGGCAATGAAATCTGTTGAATTGGCAGTGGGAGAGAGCAGGTGGAGTGGGAACAGCACCAGAGTGAGACCTATCAGCATACAAAATGAAAGCAGTATTCCAAAGCATACTGTCGTAGGACTGTGATGGACTAATATAACAGCTGCCATGGTTCAACTTAGTCTCACTATGTCCCTGTAACATACTTCGATATGTACACTTCCCTTTTTTGTCCCGCCTGCTTATTCTTAGAACCTCTTCCCCAAAGATTCTTTCTGACCGACAAGCAGACATTAAACAGATAATGTTTAAGAAGGAATTGGAGATGCTGGAAAATCGAAGGTAGACAAAAATGCTGGAGAAACTCAGCGGGTGAGGCAGCATCTATGGAGCGAAGGAAAAAGGCAACGTTTCGGGCCAAGACCCTTCCTTCGCTCCATAGATGCTGCTGCACCCGCTGAGTTTCTCCAGCATTTTTGTCTACATTAAACAGATAATTAGTTTTTAAACAATATTTCCCTTTCTGCCTCCACATTTCTCAATGACAGTTGGGGTTCATTCAGTCCCATAGACATAAGAAAGTGCAGACGCTGTCATCTTGAGCACAACACAGTAATGGAGTAACTCTGCTGGCCAGGCAGCATCTGTTGGGGGGAAATGGATAAACGACACTTCAGACTGATGAAGGATCCCGGCCCTGTCCATCCCATCCACAGATGCTGCCGGACCAACAAATTTCCTTCAGCATTTTTTATTTTGCCCATTGGCATTAGTGATGCAACGGGCATCGGGCTACTGATTTTGCCATGATCATATTAAATGGCGGAGGTAGACAAACATGCTGGAGAAACTCAGCGGCTGAGGCAGCATCTATGGAGCGAAGGAAATAGGCTATGTTAAATTGCGGTGCTGGCACGAATGGCGTCCTCCTGCACCTATTTTCTATGTTTCTATGCGATGTTCTTGTACTTTATTTGTTACCGAGCTAGTTCGTAAATCTCTGGTGACAGAGGCAAGTGAAATCAAGGCCTTACCCACTACTTCACCATCCACAAAGAGGGGCACTAAAGTCTATTCCAAAGCCCTCATCCTTAGTTCTGGATCACTGTACTCTGCATTCCTCCACTTCTGGGCATGGTCTCTGACTCAGATACTAGATTGGCATTTGATCCAGAACAAACAATCATTAAAATACACAGCCCCACAAAATGTCCATTCTCGTTGTCAATAACATATGATGTATCAGTTTTGCCTCATAGATTTGTCAGATGGATCATTACTAGAGATGGACAACCCCGAGCTACCTGCCCAGACTTGTACTTGACCAACCCATCCAATTTTGTATGTAACCAAGCCTACACCCAAGGACTGCAGCACTCACCTTGAAGTTTTCACTTATTCAGTCTATTTTTTAACCAGACACTTGCCATTACTACCACTGCTGCTAGGATCAGGAGCACACTGATGCAAATGCTTCAAGAAAACACAGTACAGTATGACCTTAAATATATCATGAAATCTTGAGTGCAGAAAATGCAGCAAATAGAGTAATAGTTATACAGCGTGGAGAGGTGTACTGTTTTTAGATTTGTTTTAAACTCGGGATCACTCGTGAGTGGACTTGCACCGTGAGACAGGGATTTTACATGCTATGCAATATTCAGCTCACAGGTTTGCTGTGTGAAAATTATTTGTATACATTACTTTTATGGGCACAGAATAAAATTAATCTAAAAACCTGACATCAGCATTCAAGAGTGTTGCTCCAACAGACACCCTTCAGGGTTAGTGGGGTGGGGTGAGGAAAACAAGTCTCCACTTGTCGGTTTCCATTCTTATCTATCCTGTTGTTGCCTGAGAATTACCTGAGAATTCCCTCTACCTGCTACATATTACCTCCAGTATCTCCTGAGGATCCAACCTTGGCTCTGTACACGACCCCACTGGCCGTGGGAAGCTCCGATGTGGTTTCTAGATTGTCAGAGTGGTTCTCCAACATCCAATGTGAGGTGTCTTCAGTTCCTGTCACAAAATGTGTTCTCTAGCTTTGTTCCTCTCCCTGGCAATGGCCCAAGTACAAACCTGACTGCACACAGTCGTGGATGTCACATTTAGCAAGATGACCTTCAAACCATACACCATGCCACCACAGAACCATCTACTTCTGAAGTAGGTCTGAAGAAGGGTCTCGACTCAAAACGTCACCAATTCCTGTTCTCCAGAGATGTTGCCTGACCCGCTGAGTTACTCCAGCAGTTTATGTCTACCATCTACTTCTACCTCTCTGACTCCACCATCTGCTGAAACAGTCATCCAATTCTTGGTTATTTCCAAACGTGACAATTTCAACATGCTCCCAGCCAACCTCCCTTGTTCTATTCTCCATAAAGGTAAACCATCCAAAGCTCAGCCAGCCATTTTCTAATTACCTTTCAACCGCATCTTAACCAATTAAACTTTCACCCTCATTTTCAAATACCTCCATGGCATCACAGTGTATCTATTTCGGTAACCACCAGTAGTCAGACAACTCTCGTGTCTGCATCCAATCAACTCTGGGCTATTGCTCGTCTGATTTTCAACACTCCACCACAACCTTCTGCTACCGAGGCATTAGGCTCTAAACATTCCTCCCTAAAATCATGTTGTCTCTCTAATTCAAATACCAATCACCACATGTTATAGATAACTACCAGGAAATACCTCGGGACATTGCAAAGGTGCGATACAAAGAGTGTTTGCTTCGAATTCCAGCCACTAACACAATGGACTTGTCAGACACACTCAGGAAGTCAGCTATTTTCATTAATTGCCCACCCCCAAGCCTTAACCTTTTTTTTTGCCTTGCTCAAGAACATCAAATCAGGAAGGAAATGCACATGAATCTAATTAAAGTTTCTCCCCCTCTTCCTCTACTTCAGTGCCACTGCATCATCTCTATAACAGCCAAGCCTATGCCTGCTTAGCTTCAGATCGGGTAGGATCAGAAACTTCCAAACCAGTGCATTCAGCTGAAAATTGTAAGCAGGGGGTAAACATGATCAGAATTATAAATACTGCTGACAGTACACCAACTTGAACTGTCTCAATTAAAACAAATATGCACCAACGTTTTCCTCCTCACCCCCGAGTAAATGGTGGGGAGTCTGGTCTGTGTGATGGACTGGGCCACGTCCGATGGTTCCAGACAGAAATTATATCAGATCAAATATCAGACTGAAGATGAGATTGTTCTCTGTGCAGTAATGATGGCTCTTAGATGTGTACAAGGAGATGATCGGCATTGAGATAAATTTTCCCCATTAGCAGGTAGTTCAGTCAGAAGAATTTGGGGGTTGCTAAGGGAAAAAAATGTTCTTCTTAAAAAATGTTATAACGATCTGGAATTTACTGTACACTGGAATGGTGGATATACCATTTAGTGGCTTCAGAAGGCAATTGGGAAAGCACAGAGCTGTAGGAAATTAGAAGCACGATACTGACAAGACTGAGGATGAAAGAGTTGGCATACACTTGATGGGCCGAGTGGCCTACTTTCATATTGCAACAATTCTAGGGTGCAGTGTTGGTTGTGCTATGGTGGTAACTTGCTGTACATCCAGTGACCCATAACTGTACCCCCTTTCCCCTCCAGAAGATAGACAGGTCCATGCTGTTCGAGACAGGAAAGCACCTTATAGTTTTTTAAAATCCCCAAAAAGTACTTAAAAGAGTGCTGTGATGTTCATCCAATATTCCAGACTTTTTCTTTAGGGAATATTGAGAAACTAAATTGTGATCTTTAATGACAAATTAACTTTAATCTCCTGCGAACATCTGCAATTACATTTACCACATTTGCATTCTGGCAACCAAAAGCATCATTTGTTTTCAACATTCTTATTCCAACTCAGAATGAGTTGCCGAGCTTTAGTTATTTAACTGCAGGCAGAGATGTACAAAAACACCTGGCCACACGCTCATCTCCCCGCTACCTTCAGGTAGAAGGTACAGGAGCCTGAAGACTGCAACGTCCAGGTTCAGAAACAGCTTCTTCCCCACAGCCATCAGGCTATTGAACTCAACTCAAACAAAACTCTGAACATTAATAGCTCATTATCTGTTTATTTGCATTTTATCTGTTTTATTTATTCATGTGTGTATATATTTATACAATGGTATATGGACACACTGATCTGTTCTGTATTCATGCCTTCTATAATTCTGTTGTGCTGAAGCAAAGCAAGAATTTCATTGTCCTATCTGGGACACATGACAATCTTGAATCTTGACCTGTGCCTGATATCACGTGTGCTGAATTTTTCTAGCAGACTCACTTAGCTCAGGTACTAATAAATAATAAACACATGCACATATTTCTCATTGCATTTCATGGACCAGTAGGAACCCTTAATAACAATTTAGCTCATTTTAATTCACTCAATTTCCAATAAGCAGTTCAAATCAATTTTACTTACCAAAATATTAAAATGTTATTTCTATTAACCTGACAGAAAAATTCAAACTAGAAGCATATAAAATAACAGCTGAAAAAGTGAAATCTGGAATAATTCAACCGGTCAGGCAGAATTTATAGAAAGGCAAACAATTTGGCTTTAAGATAGAAAGAGTGCAGAGAAGGGAGTGGTTGATACATGCAACAAGGCAGGTACAATAACATTGAAAAGGCATTTGAACAGGTACATGGATAGGAAGGGTTTCGAGGTGTATGGGCCAATCAAATGGACTAGCATAGAGCATCTTAATCGGAATAGACGAGTTGAACCGAAGGACCTGTTTCCGTGTGGTACAACTCTATGACAGTTAAGTTCTGATACAGGTTTTCCTGATACATAACTCTGCTTCTCTTTCTAAGGAAGGCACAGCCTGCTAAGTGTTTCCAGCATTTTCTGTTTTTAGCAACTACAGCTTTTGATTTTCTTTTAATAAAGCAACAACCGACTTCCTTTGCAGTACAGAAATCTAATTACGTGCTTCCCATTGACATCAAATACTTTACTTAACTCCCTTCACAAGATTTTCATTTACCTCATATTAATAATCAAATTTTCTTCATCGTCAGCTGTGACTCAGTTGGCAGCACTTTCATCCCTGAGTTTCCAGAGAATCAAGAACAAAACCCAAGCAGACACTCCCATGCATTTCTCAGATTCTTTTGGATAAGACTATGAACACTAAAGGTTCCACGACACTATTTCAGAAAAGAGTAGTGGGAGGGAGAGGAGCCTTCGTATCTTTGCACTGATATTTATCCCGCTATCACATTACTGAGTCTACTTATCCTGGAACTATGACAGCACTGAAATGCCGTTTGGCCCATTGAATGTATTCTGGTTCATTGTACGGCAATCCAATTAGTCCCTTTCATTCATCCACTTTCTACAAAGCTTTGCAAATTGTTCACTCATGGAGTCATATAGTGCAAAAACAGGCCCTTCAGCCCAACATGCCCATGCTGACCATGATGTCCCAGACTCTAGACCCACCTGCCCATATTTGCCCCATATCCCTATAAAACTTTCCTATTCATATACGTGTCCAAATGACTTTTCAATGTTGTGACAGCACTGCCTCAATTACTTCTTCTGGCAGCTCAGTCCACATTCCCACCACGCTCTGTGTGAAGACATTGTCCCTCAGAAATAGGTTTCAGCTGAAGGGGAGAACATATAAAGGGGATCTGAAGGGCAGGTTTTTTTTTCACATAGAGGGCTATACATACATGGATCGAGCTGCCAAAAGATGTGGGTACAATTTTGACATTTAAAAGAAGCTTACACAGGTACAAGAATAGGTAGGTTTGGAGGGATATGGGTCCGAAGTAGAGATGGTCAAAAACATAAAGTTCTTAAGAATAAATATCACCCGTAATTTGTCCTGGATCAGCCACATCGAAGCTATGGCCATAAAAGTACACCAACGCCTCTATTTCCTAAGAAAACTATGGAAATCGGCATGTACCCAACAACCCTCCAACTTCTACGGATGCTCCGTAGAAAACATTTTATTGGGATGCATCACAGCACAGTTTGGGGTCAGCACAGTTCATGAACACAAGAAATCGCAGAGAGTTATGGACGTATCTCAGACCATCACGCAAACCAACCTCCCTTCCATTGACTCCATCTACACTTAATGCTGCCTTGGCAAGGCCACCAGCATAATCAAGGACCAGTCTCACCCCGGCCACTCCCTCTTCTCCCCTCTCCCATCAGCCAAGAGGTACAGAAGTTTGAAAACACATACTACATCTTCTTCTTGCATATGTCGTGCACAGCCTAAAGGTGGAGGACAACTTGTTCTATTTGATCTTATTTGATTGTGCACGCCAGGTTGATTGCATTCGCTGCAACAGGGCGGATCACGTGAAGGTTGCAATCTCCCATCCCACACATACTACCAGATTCAGGGACGGTTTCTTCCCAGCTGTTATCAGGCAATTGAACCATCCTCTCACCAGTTGGAGTGCAGTCCTGACCTCCTATCTATCTCATTTTCATTCCATCTACTCATAGCCACAACACTATTCAAGTATCTTGTACATTTTGTTCAGAATGTGAGCATCAGTACATTCATTCTGACCCACGACTTAAATCACTTCTGTCCTTCTGAAGAAAGTGCTTCTTGGAACATCCCCACCAACTTTCAGGAATCTCTGATCATTAAGAACCTTGGGAGTACACAGAATCCCTGCATAACTGGGGAAAGGAGCTCATCATCATGCCTGTTTAAGAAGGAACTGCAGATGCTGGAAAATCGAAGGTAGACAAAAGTGCTGGAGAAACTCAGCGGGTGCAGCAGCATCTATGGAGCTGCATCAACGGAGCTCCACAGATGCTGCTGCACCCGCTGAGTTTCTCCAGCACTTGTGTCTACCTTCATCATCATGCCTACCTGCCCATCAGGCACCTTCTGCCCCATCCGCGGCCAAGTCTGCAATTCCCACATCAATCTTCCCCATCTCCTCAAAACCGGACTGGAATCAAATCTTTCTCAATCCAGAGGATCTACTCGAGAGGATGATGGCAGGGCTCCCACAGTGGGGTCTTGCAGAAAAGTAGACTCAGCAGTGATGAAGTAACGGTGATCCCTTATGTAGGGTGTTGTGTGAGATTGGGAACATCCAATGTGCCTAACCACCAAGAATCATAGAAGCACCTAGCACAGAAAGGGTTATTTCAATCCACCTCGTCTGTGCCGACCATATTCCTATTTACGCTATGTGCAGACTATTTGACTGCAATAGATATTCATCCCTCTATATTTTCTTATCTAAATATGCACCTAATACCCTTTAAATGTGGCAATTCGGTTCAGTATGTGTCGGAAGGAACTGCAGATGTTGGTTTAAACCACAGATAGACACAAAATGCTGGAGTAACTCAGCGGGACAGGCAGCATCTCTGGAGGGAAGGAATGGGCGACGTCGAAGTTCTCCACTAACTACTCTTCTGACAGGAAAATCTTAAACTCAATCAAGCTGTCACGTTCTGAGTTTAAAGGCTGAAACGGGGGACAAATGTAAAGGAGAATGTGGCAGCAAAGATGAGTTGTCGAGAAGTTGTTCCCCTGGCTGAAGTTATATCCGAGTTCGTTGCCTCTCTGCCCCAGTCAATCTGGACAGAAACTTTAATCCGACCTGACAAAAACACACGAATTTAATCCAAGTTACAGATCCCGCTTCAGGAGTGAAAATTTAAAAAAAAATCTGAAAGACTTACCGCGTTAAAATAAATCAGTTTGATAGCAGGAGCGGAGAGTAGCGGGGAGCGATCGACGGGCGGGCGGGACCGGGCGGGCGGGAGGAGCGACTGACAGGACGAGCCCAAGGCCCAGCGCCTCCCCCGCCCGTCAATCGCACATGACTGACAGCCCTCACACCCAGTCGGTGATCGTATTCGGGCGGAGGGCGGGGACAGTCTCGGCCAATAGGCGTGTGCGGGGGGCGGGCTCCCTGGGCGCGAGTGATGGACGGGCGCTGCGTCCAATCGGTGATCGAACACGGACGGAGGGAAGGGACTTCCTTCGCCAATGGGCTTGCGTAGGAGGCGGGCGCTGGGGCGGTAAGTGATTGACATACACCGGATCCAATCGGTGATCGTATTCTGGCGGAGGGCGGAGACCATCTTAGCCAATGGGCGGGCGCGAGGGGGCGGGTGATCGATCGACAGGCGCATCATCCAATCACTGGCCTCACGGCGGTTGGGGGCGGGGACTGCCTCAGCGAATGGGCGGGCGCAGGGGGCGGGCACTGGGGATGTGACTGTCGACTGAGCGCCGCATCCAAATCGCGCACGCCTCCAATGGGTGCGGGGGGCGGACACGGAGTCAGGTTTCACCAATCGGTGACCGTATGCTAGCGGGGGGCGGGACAATCTCCACCAATGGGCGGGCGCGGGGGGCGGGCACTGGGGATGTGACTGATCGACAAGCGCCTCATCCAATCGGTGACCGTATGCCAGCGGAGGGCGGGGACAATCTCCACCAATGGGGGGTCGCGGGAGGCGGGCTCTGGGTCGGTGATTGACAGCGGGTGGCCAAGGCGCGACGTGATTGGCTGGGTGGGCGGGGGGTGAAAGGGCAGAGCGGATTGGCGCCATTTCTCGCTGGCCCGAGACGGTTTCGGCGCCTCTTTCAAAGGCGCTTCTGCCCCGCGTCTTGAGGCGAGCGGGCCGGTGACAGAAAACGATCCGCCGCCGACGCCGACGCGGAAATCTCACTGCTAAATATATTGCCCGTGAAAAATCCAGGCCGTCTAATTGACGGCTTTTCCATTTCATTCTAAAAGCCAGTTACTGGGGAGGAGAGGAGAGGGGAGGGGAGGGGAGTAAAGGAAAGGATTCCCATCCAGTGGGCCCGCTGTCGGTGTAAATGTGTGAGGGGCAACGAGATGTGGGTCCACGGCCATCGACCCCAGGGCTCTTAAGGCGAGTATGTGGCTTTCAACATGAATTAAAATCTGTCAATATCCCTCAGAGGCATGTTTTACTCTTGAGAGAAGCCCCAATCGTTTGTCGTCCCTTGAAGTCACAACATTCAATAATCGAATGCAACATGACATGATCATTTAAAGCCAACATTTTTTGAATGATTCTCGAAAATCTAACTCTTGTCAAATGCTCCTGGCTTGTACCCCGTAGGTTTCTGAGTGATAAGGGGAGAGTTTGCTGATATGGTTGGGATTCTTGCTATGGCTGATACAGTAGAGGAATATGATCAGGTGAGAATCTGTTTTGTTGATCTTTATAACAAATTCTTAACCGTTATGGATCAAGGTGTTGTGCATTTTGAAAGTGATATTGTTGGAGAGATGTATATTTAGATGAGAATACTGTCAATGTTACCTGTTTATTATATTTGGATTCAATTACCTATAACAGATAGGCCAAAATATGTATGAAATGTCACCAGTATTTCTGTGGACGATCCCTCCCCACTGGCAGGATATGTGAACCGATGTCATTGTTGTCTCACAAACCAACATCCCCATCATTGAAGGTAGATAAAAGTGCTTCGATTTTTCCAACATCTGCAGTTCCTTCTTAAACAACCTCGCTCCATAGATGCTGCTGCACCCGCTGAGTTTCTCCAGCTTTTTTGTGTACCCCCACCATTGAAGCTTTGCTTAAAACACTGGTGGGGTTGGACTGCAAATAATCCAGGCATTGAATTAGAAAGCTGCATTATTTCACTATTGACACTATTTGACAACAGACACAGTTCCTAGCTCCTTCATGACAGATAACTGGGTGAACAGAGAAAACCAAAGATCTTATAGCAGAGCTCCTCTATAATCTTTGGAGAAAACGGTTCAAATGTTCTTAAAAAACTTCCTTGGATACAAAACCTGACACTGATCTGTGGGAGTACTTAACCTATTGATGTTCAAAGTGGAAAAGGAGCATTTGGGATGGCATTGTGAAGTTTGAGTCCATTTGTTAGGAACATTTAAAGCCTGACATTAATGACCGAAGGAGCATACAACCAAACTATCTAATCACTTGTCCTACCAAGTACCTCTTGCCACATCTGTGCCTGGGTCATTTATTGCTTTAATAAAGCAAATAGTAAAGCAAATTACCAGGAGTAAAGAACAACTAGAAAGTATAGGGGATTTAGAATTTAATTTTTGGATGACCTGCTGAAGTCTAATTATTCGCTGAGCAGTAACTTTTCAAGTCACTTATCCACTTGCGTTTTTAAAGCAAATATTGATTAATGGTATGAAACATGATTACATTTATTTTGCAGCCATGTAAGAAGCAGAGGAAGGACGTTGAGGATTCCCCCACAAACACAATCAGAAGCTACTTTTCACCAGTGTCCAAATCAGTTGACGCATCCTCTCCATCACCCAAATCCAGCAACATACTTGATTACTTCAAGAAAACTCAAAGTGGACAACACGTTACTTCACCAACAACAGTTGAATGGGAAGAAAAACATTCAGCGGGAATATCTGTGAACAGTAAGGAATTAACAACGGACTTGGAAGGCAAGCATCAACCCCCAAAGAGAAAATTGTCTGGTAAAAGAGTTAACTTAAGCGATAGGCTTGTGGCCTCTGAGTGCAATGAGGTGGCTGAAATTAGTGATGCCAGCAGCTCGAGTGATATAGAAGTGTGCGACGTGAGATCTGGTGTCGGTGTTCTTGGCAGTGATACAGCCGCACTGATCGCTCAGCTTTGTGCAGAGAGCCAGGAACTGTTTGAAGACGACAAGGAGGATGCTTCTTTTGATCTCGACACCGCTGTGCAAAGAAAGACAGCAGCAGGGGCCAGAAAGGGACAGTGTAAAGAATCTGTCAACCTTTCGAAGAAGTCACAGAAACAAAAGTTTGGAAATAAAGAGGTGCATTCTCCTGCACTGTCGGACGTTGAGAATGTGGCGAATGATTGCTGTGAAAGCAGCAGTGAAGGTACTGTGGCATCCCAATTTGTGGTCATTGAAGATCAAGGAGCATGTCTCGGTGAGACAAATCTGAACCCAACTGATGAGGAGACTAGTTCCCTGAACAACAGCACTGTCACCGTGTCATTTGAGGACTTTATGAAGAACCAGGAGAATGAGGAGGTTTTGGCTGAGAAAGGGGCTGGGCTCCATTCGGAAGTAGTCCAGGAGAGTTGTAAGTCTGACAGCCTAGTAGAAAATGCAGACTTAACAATACCTCAGTCAGCATCTCCTAAAATCATGACTGTCCATGTTCAGATTCATCCCAATCCTGTGTCTACCTTGCCACGCATTTCCAAAGTAAAACGGCACAGGATAGCATCGATCTTTCTTCGTAAGAAGGTCGAGCCTGAAGATGAAGCAGTTGAGCACCAGTCTGCAAGCCCACATTCTGCAGACAGTGCTGACCCAGCACCTCCCAGAAGATCCAACGTTGTGATAGCTGAGGAAGAGCTGGAGTTGTGCGTGTTGGACATAACTGACAAGACTCCTGTAAAGACCAAATGCGGTCGTATCGAGAGGGAACAGTTTATGAATGCCTTCAGGCAACCCCCTTCCACGGAACTGGCAAAAAGCGGGGTCAAGAAGATGACACAGAAGCCTAGAGACCCAAAGGAAGGATTAGCACCAAGTGATGCAGCAGCAGAAGAAGGTAGAGAGAAGCGTAGCCAAGAGAAAGAAAATGAGCAATCTGTTACGCCTGTTATGTCAAACCAAACCAGTAAAGATTCCAGGGTGAAATTAAAAAACCGTGGAAACACAATTATGAAAAAGACGAAAAAGCTAAAAGGCAGAAAACGTTCCCAAGACTTTGGAAAAGCAGAATGTAAAAATGTAATTGATGGTGAAGAGAAGGAAACTAGTCCAATTGGGGACACATCAGAATCGAGACATTTAACGCATATTGATCCAGCAACAACTCGATCAAGTGAAACTTGCAGAGTTACAAGGCAAAGCCTTAGACAGCAAAGAGATGTTTCTATCCATTGTCAGACACTAAATAAGCCCATTGCCGGGGACTGTCTGGGAACCCCAGTCCATGTATCAACCCCAAAACGGATACACTGGTCCTCAGAAGCAAATGTCGTCTACAAAGCAGAAATGCTTCCTGTCACCTCTAACCAAAGCCCTATCAGGTAAAGTGCTTAAATCATTACTCTGTCGCAGTGTTGATTGTATGGGATGTCAGGACTGTCTTATGAAGAAAGACTGGATAGACTTGGTTTATACTCTCTGTCTCTAGAATTTAGGAGATTGAAAGGGGATCTTATAGAAACTTACAAAATTCTTAAGGGGTTGGACAAGCTAGATGCAGTAAGATTGTTCCCGATGTTGGGGAAGTCCAGGACAAGGGGTCACAGCTTAAGGATAAGGAGGAAATCCTTTAAAACCGAGATGAGAAAAACTTTTTTCACACAGAGAGTTGTGAATCTCTGGAACTCTCTGCCACAGAGGGTAGTTGAGGCCAGTTCATTGGCTATATTTAAGAGGGTGTTAGATATGGCCCTTTTGGCTAAAGGGATCAGAGGGTATGGAGAGAAGGCAGGTACGGGATACTGAGTTGGATGATCAGCCTTGATCATATTGAATGGCGGTGCAGGCTCGAAGGGCCGAATAGCCTACTCCTGCACCTAATTTCTATGTTTCTATCAACAGAGTTGTGAATTTGTGGAATTCTCTGCCACAGAAGGCAGTGGAGGCCAATTTATTGGATGCATTCAAAAGCGAGGTAGATAGAGCTCGGGGCTAGTGGAATCAAGGGATATGGGGAGAAGGCAGGAATGGGGTACTGATTGTGGATGATCAGCTAAGATCACTTTGAATGGCGGTGCTGGCTAGAAGGGCCGGATGGCCTACTCCTGCTCCTATTGTGTATGTGCCTATGTATCACCTGATCAACTTTACCCGATTTTAATATATTTTCATATGAAGATATCTTTGAAGTATGTTGTCATCCTGTGGCTAACTGGTTGTCGTAATACAGACAATTAGAATTTGTTCAATGCTGAAGGAGGCACGCAATTAGGTGTGTGTGTGTGTAGATGGGTGTGTGTGTGTGTGTGAAGATGGGTGTGTATGTGTGAAGATGGGTATCTGTGTGAAGATGGGTGTGTGTGAAGATGGGTGATGTGTTTATAGAATAGTGTTATCCCAAGTGTTCTACATTCCTGAGTACAATCTCCATGCTTCATCAGCTTCAATTGTGGAAAGGCAGTCGGTTTAATAGGACATTAGTTTTTGCGGGCCTTAATCATTAAACCAGGCTGAAATACTAGTTGTCACTGCGTGCAATTCGAGAGATGAATGGTGAGCTTGTGTCAAAGTGTAAGGGAAGAGCATTAAAGCTTCCGTATTTGTAATTTTTCTAGTCTTACAATGTTTTTTCTATTTGTGTGCTAAATTACCCTGGTGATAACACTGAATAATAAAGTACTTGTATTCCAACAGTAATTACAGACAGCTTTTTATAAAACGGAATTAATAATGTATGGAGGAACTGCAGATACTGGTTTAAACCAAAGATAGACCCAAAATGCTGGAGTAACTCAGCTGGACAGGGGGCATCTCCGGAGAGAAGGAATGGGTGACGTTTCGGGTCAAGACCCTTCTTCAGAATAAATGTTAATTAATCGGAACTAAATTAATTATGTCCATCTGAAAAATTGAACCAAAAATTGTCACATGCCTCAAATGTAAAACTATAACTGACTAAATCTAGTGCTGAATACATTGGATCTAGGCTTTTTGTTTTTTCTCTCAAGAGATTCAAGATTCAAGAGAGTTTATTGTCATGTGTCCCTAATGGGACAATGAAATTCTTGCTTTGCTTCAGCACAACAAAACATATAACCATATTACAATTACAGCACGGAAACAGGCCAACTCGGCCCTTCTAGTCCGTGCCGAACACTTATTCTCCCCTAGTCCCATCTACCTGCACTCAGACCATAATCCTCCATCTCTTTCCCGTCCATATACCTATCCAATTTATTTTTAAATGATAAAATCGAACCAGCCTCCACCACTTCCACTGGAAGCTCATCCCACGCAGGTACCCTCTCGGAGCAAAGAAGTTCCCCCTCATGTTACCCCTAAACTTCTGTCCCTTAATTCTCAAATCATGTCCTCTTGTTTGAATCTTCCCTACTCTCAATGGAAAAAGCTTATCCATGTCAACTCTGTCTATCCCTCTCATCATTTTAAAGACCTCTATCAAGTCTGTTTCTCTGTAACTTAGTTGCTGAAACCCAGGCAACATTTTAGTAAATATCCTCTGTACTCTCTTTATTTTGTTGACATCGTTCCTATAATTGGACCTCACTAATGCCCTGTACAATTTTAACATTACAACCCAACTTCTATACTCAATGCTCTGATTTATAAAGGCCAGCATACCAAAAGCTTTCTTTACCACCCTATCTACATGAGATCTCCACCTTCAGGGAACTATGTACAGTTATTCCTAGATCCCTCTGTTCAACTGCATTCCTCAATTCACTACCATTTACAATGTATGTCCTATTTTGATTTGTCCTGCCAAGATGTAGCACCTCACACTTATCAGCATTAATCTCCATCTGCCATCTTTCAGCCCACTCTTCCAAATGGCCTAAATCTCTGTAGACTTTGAAAATTTACTTCATTATCCACAACACCACCTCTCTTAGTATCATCTGCATACTTACTAATCCAATTTACCACACCATCATCCAGATCATTGATGTATATGACAAACAACAGTGGACCCAACACAGATCCCTGAGGCACCCCACTAGTCACTGGCCTCCAACCTGACAAACAGCCATCCACCATTAGTCTCCATGAATCTCCCATTCAGCCACTGAATCCATCATGCCATTCCTCCATTAATACCCAACAATTGAACCTTCTTAACAAACCTTCCATGTGGAACCTTGTCAAAGGCCTTACTGAAGTCCATATAGACAACTTCCACCACTTTACCCTCATCAATTTCCCTAGTAACCTCTTCAAAAAATTCAAGAAGATGAGTCAAACATAACCTTCCAGGCACAAATCCATGTTGACTGTTCCTAATCAGACCCTGTTTATCCAGATGCTTATATACATTATCTCTAAGTATCCTTTCCATTAATTTGCCCACCACTGACATCAAACTAACAGGTCTATAATTGCTTGGTTTACTCTTAGAACCCTTTTTAAACAATGGAACAACAGCGCAGTAGGCCAATCCTCCGGCACCATTCCCGTTTCTAATGACATTTGAAATATTTCTGTCATAGCCCCTGCTATTTCTACACTAACTTCCCTCAATGTCCTAGGGAATATCCTGTCAGGACCTGGAGACTTATCCACTTTTATATTTTTTTAAAGTGTCAGTACTTCCTCTTCTTTGAATCTCATATTTTCCATAGCTACTCTAGTTGTTTCCCTTACCTCACATAATTCCTTACCCTTCTCCTTGATGAATACTGCAGAAAAGAAATTGTTCAATATCTCCTCCATCTCTTTTTGTTCTGCAGATAGCTGTCCACTCTGACTCTAATGGACCAATTTTGTCCCTCGTTATCCTTTTGCTATTAATATAGCTGTAGAAACCCCTTGGATTTACTTTCACCTTACTTGCCAAAGCAACCTCTCGTATCTTCTTTTAGCTTTTCTAATTTTTACATTCTTTATACTCCTCAAGCACCTCATTTACTCCATGCTGCCTATAATTATTGTAGATCTCTCTCTTTTTTCAAAACCAAGTGTCCAATTTCCTTTGAAAACCATGGCTCTTTCCAATTATTACTATTTCCTTTCAACCGAACAGGGACATAAAGATTCTGTACTCTTAAAATGTCATCTTTAAATGTTCTCCATTTCTCTTCTACATCTTTCCCATAAAACAAAATGTCCCAATTCACTCCTTTTAAATCCTTTCGCATCTCCTCAAAGTTAGCCTTTCTCCAATGAAAAATCTCAGCCCTTGGTCCAGTTCTGACCCTCTCCATAATTATATTGAAACTAATGGTATTGTGATCACTGGATGCGAAGTGCTCCCCGACACATACCTCTGCCACCTGACCTGTCTCATTTCCTAACAGGAGGTCCAGCACTGCCCCGTCTCTAGTAGGTATCTCTATGTATTGCTGCAAAAAACTATCCTGCACACATTTTATAAACTCCAAACCATCCAGCCCTTTTACAGAATGTGTTTCCCAGTCTATGTGTGGAAAATTGAAATATTCCACAATCACTATCTTGTGCTTACTACTAATATCCGCTATCTCCTTACATATTTGCTCTTCCAATTCTCGCTCCCCATTAGGCGGTCTATAATACACACCTATAAGTGTTGCTGCACCTTTCCCATTTCTTGGTTCCACCCAAATAGCCTCCTTAAACGAGCCCTCTAATCTATCCTGCCAAAGCACTGCTGTAATAGAGAAAGCTAGTAGACAGTGTGTGAGGCAGGAGGCACAGAAGGGAAGCACTCAGACCCAACATGTAGGGGGGAAAGAAGAAAAAGATAGTAAACAGAATAAGGGAGGGTTTCTTAAATGTGTGAGCAGAGAGACAGAGGGGTGTAAAATGAGGGTAGAAGCAATAGATAGCAAGGTGAAAAGTAAAAGTGGCAGGCAAACAAATCCAGGGCAAAAATCAATAAGGGCTACTTTTCAACATAATTGTATAATGGGTAAGAGTGTTGTAAAAACAAGCCTGAAGGCTTTGTGCCTCAATGCAAGGAGCATTCGTAATAAGGTGGATGAGTTGAATGTGCAGATAGCTATTAATTACTATGACATAGTTGGGATCACGAAGATGTGGCCCCAGGGTGACCAAGGCTGGGAGCTGAACATCCAGGGATATTCAGGAGGGATAGACTGAAATGAAAAGGAGGTGGGGTAGCGTTGGGGTAGAGAGGAGATTAACACAATGGAAAGGAAAGACATTAGCTTGGAGGATGTGGAATCGATATGGGTAGAGCTGCGAAACACTAAGGGGCAGAAAACGCTAGTGGGAGTTGTGTACAGGCCACCTAACAGTAGTAGTGGAGTTGGGGATGGCATCAAACAGGAAATTAGAAATGCGTGTAACAAAGGTAAACAGTTATAATGGGTGACTTCAATCTACATATAGATTGGGTGAATCAAATTGGCTGGGGTGCTGAGGAAGAGGATTTCTTGGAATGTATGTGGGATAGTTTTCTAAACCAACATGTAGAGGAACCAACGAGAGAGCAGGCTATTCTAGACTGGGTATTGAGTAATGAGGAAGGGTTAGTTAGCAGTCTTGTTGTGCGTGGCCCCTTGGGCAAGAGTGACCATAATATGGTTGAGTTCTTTATTAAGATGGAGAGTGACATAATTAATTTGGAAGTCAATCATCGGACAAAGTCAGCATGAACTTTAGAAAGGTAAATCTTTGTGATGAGACTTGAAGAATTTGGCCAAGATAGACTGGTAATGGATAGGGGAGAAAGGGTTGACGGTGGACATGCAATCCAAGGCTTTTTAAAGATTAGTATGGATGAATTTACAACAATTGTTCATCCAGTATTGATTTGGCAAAAGAAATAAAACAGGGGGAAGGTAGGTGCATCCGTGGATAACAATGGCAATCAGGGACTAGTATCAAAACACCCCATGGCGCATACAAATTAGCCACAAAAATATATACCTGATGGACTGGGGAAAATTGAAGGCAGATCCTGGGTGTCATGGTACACCAGAGGAGGACACTAAAGCTGGGGGCTTAGAAATAGATTAAGAAAAGGAAACTATAGGCAGGGAATTTGGATAAAACTGAGTGGCAAAGTTTTTAAGGATATGTGGTGCAGAGAGGTTTCCTGATTTTGGTGGCAAAAAAAATGTAGGTCCCTTGCAGATTGAGAGGGGATCTTATAGAAAATGGTGGAATTGATCAGGGGGAGAACAGTTAGACATTGCAGGGGTCTAATTAAGGATAAAGGGGAAACTACTTTGAAGGTTCTGTCTTCACTAGGCAGGAAGATTTAAGATAAATAATCTTCCTAAGGGAAATAGCTTCAGGGGACCGGGGGTCAAATGAGATAGGGGCAGAACTGAATGAAATCCAGGTGTAGGCGGGAGGCAAACTACCATCCTGTCTCCTGATTGCGTCTATTCAGTACCGAATCGCCTATCTGCCCCCCTAACTATAGAGTCGCCTATTACTATTGCCCTCCTCTTCTTTTCCCTACCTTTCTGAGCAACAGGGCTGGTCTCTGTGCCGGAGGATAACAAAGGAAATCAGGGATAGTATCCCGGCAGCTGTCGTTACTCCCAGGTAGGCTGTCCCCCACAACAGTACTCAAACAGGAGTACTTATTGCCAAGGTGTACAGCCATCGGGGTACTCTCTAGTCCCTGCCTCTGCCCCTTGCCCTTCCTAGAGGTGACCCACAAGGGGTCCTCCCTTGGTCTTGGAGTGACCACCTCTCTAATAACGAGATCTATGACCTCCTTTTTCTCCCTGACCAGACAGAGGTCATCAAGCTGCTGCTCCTCTCTTCCACAGAGGGTCCCTTAGGCCCCCATCTCTACGCACCTGGAGCAGAGTTAGATGTGGCCCGTAGAATGTCTAAGGGGATCAGGCTATGGAGAGAAGGCATGACGGGATACCCACATGGATGACATCCATGAGTTTCAATCAATGGCTACCCTGGCCCTTACCCCCCCCCTACCCAGCATACACTACTATGTGTTGCTGGAAGAAAAGAGTTCTGCAGTGATCTGTGGGATATGAACCAATCAGCTGCTCCCTCTAGTCTGCTTCCACCAATCAGCGGCTTCCTCAAGCCCACTTATTTGGGAATGCTGCAGAGTTGGGTGTTCCTCCCACTCCAACGGCTCCTGAGCCTCTGAAAACAAAGCCCCGCGATCGTTTTTTAAACCTACTCAAGCCCACTTATTTTGGAACGCTGCAGAGTTGGGTGTTCCTCCCACTCCAACGGCTCCTGGGCCTCTGTCTATGCATGACTACAGAACAGATCAGTGTGTCCATAATACCATTATATAAATATATGCACACAGGAATAAATAAACTGATAGTGCAAATAAACAGATAATGGGCTATTAATGTTCAACGTTTTGTCCGAGCCAAGTTTAATAGCCTGATGGCTGTGGGGAAGTAGCTTTTCCTGAACCTGGTCGTTGCAGTCTTAAGGCTCCTGTACCTTCTACCTGAAGGTAGCGGGGAGATGAGTGTGTGGCCAGGATGGTGTGGGTCCTTGATGATGCTGCCAGCCTTTATGAGGCAGCGACTGCGATAGATCCCCTCGATGGTAGGGAGGTCAGAGCCGATGATGGACTGGGCAGAGTTTACTACTTTTTGTAGTCTTTTCCGCTCCAGGGCGCTCAAGTTGCCGAACCAAGTCACGATGCAACCGGTCAGCATGCTCTCTACTGTGCTCATATAGAAGTTAGAGAGAGTCCTCCTTGACAAACCGACTCTCCGTAATCTTCTCAGGAAGTAGAGGCGCTGATGTGCTTGCTTAATAATTGCATCAGTGTTCAGGGACTATTTTATTGTACTACGTGATAGGAGACATTTTGTGACTTTGTAAATGATTCCAAAGAAATTGACATGATGTGCCAATTTTCTTCATTCTATTATATAAAATTGTGTTTTCTTTTCAATCCAGTTTCTTTCTCTTCCCCACGTACTGCTTCTGCTTAGAACAGTTAGCAGAGAGAGTTCAATTTGGGAGTTAGATCAATCCACATCTTGTTTTTAGTCTTGAAGCAAAGAACAATACAGCTCAGGAATGGGTGATTCACTGGTATCCTGCTGCAGAGGAATTGCTTATTCCTAATATTTGAATGCCTAAGCATTACATATAGATTAAAATGTGATCATGCTGGAAAGAAAGTCTGGATGTAAAAGTGTGCGTGCACGTGCATAATTGTTTATTGTAATGGGATTCTGTCCTTACTGAAGTGGTGTACTAGTTTGTTAGGAAGAAACTGCAAGATGCTTATTTTGCACCGAAGATCGACTCCCACTCAAAATGCTGGAGTAACTTATGCAGACTACAGAACAGATCTGGTGTCATAATACCATGGGTGACCCTTCTTCAGGAATAAAGAAACTGATAGTGCCTAAACAGATAATGGGCTGAGTTAGCAACTCAACGTTTTTGTGAGCCAAGTTTAATGTGACTGTGGGTTACTAGATCGGCAGTGACCCCCTGGTTGTCAGTTTACGGTAGAGATTGAAGGGGAGGCCCTTTGGTATTTTACAGCTGTGGTTACTTGATGATGCTGCATTTACTAAGAGGGACGACATGGGATTCCTGCGATTGTTTGACGATGTCTGGCCTCATGGACTGGGGAGTTTCTATTTATGTAGTCATTTCCGCTCCAGGGGCAAGAGTTGCTTTGGTTTTGTTTTTGAAAGTCAGCATTGAAACTGTTTTCATATAGAAGTTAGAGATGGCTTGCTCCTTGTTTGCCCGACTCTATTATTTCTCAGGAATTTAAGTAGAGCATTTGAGTAACTAAATATATATGGTGCATCATGTTCAGGGGATATTTTGTTGTAACTCCGTGATTCCTGACATTTTGCTCACTGCCCCGAAATGATTCCAAAGAATTGCCTGATGTCTAATTTATTCATTCTAAAATATAAATTGTGTGTTGTCTTTGGGGAGCCAGTTTCTTCTCTTCCCCAAGATTTCCCTGTATCTGTACAGAGAGAGTCAATTTGGGAGTTAGATCAATACATCTTCCTTTTGGTCTTGAAGCAAAGAACAATACAAATGGGGAATGGGTCTCACTGGTATCCTGCTGCAGAGTGGCGCTTATTCCTAATTGTGGCAGCCTAAGCCCAACAGTCTGTAAATGTGATCCTTTCTACTGTTAAAGTCTGTTCTAAAAGTGTGTTTGCAATGTGCATTCTTGGTTGTTTTACGTGGTGGGATTGGGTCCTTACTGGGGGTGTTTCAATTTTTTTTTTTACACACCCTACTCTATTATTTATTAGAAGTTTGTCAGCTTCCAAAACAGTACGGAACACCTAATTTTAGGTGCAACTCTGTAAACGTAATCTAATCTAGTACAACCTCTTGTTCTCATGAGAAGGAATAAAGCAAGACAATGGAAAAAACAAAACAGGTCCAGGATCTTTTGGAAAAATAGAAAAAACAGTACTTTACACGTGCCTTCTATGAAAAATAAAAAAATTTTGGATGGAAAGTAGGAATAGAAGAGAAGGCCCCTTAAAAGAGAATTTTTCAAATCTTGCCATGGATGTAGATCTATCCGCGTCATGAACTTTAATCAAGCAACTAGGTACCCTGCACCAGGGATTCCAGAAAAAGTCCATGAAAGGACAACATTCACTGCACTAATATCATCAATTATCTTTGTTTGTTTCTTCAAAGGCGTGCTATGTTCCATAGAATCTCCTAATCCACAACTTAACAGTTGGTGTGGTTGTATTTTTCCAAAATTTAAGTATCAATTTCTTTCCAATTATTAACCCAGTGGTGTACAATTTGTGTAGGAAGAAACTGCAGATGCTGGTTTGCACCGAAGATCGACATAAAATGCTGGAGTAACTTAGCAGGACAGGCAGCATCTCTGGAGTCAAGGAATGGGTGACCCTTCTTCAGACTGAAGAGATGCTGCCTGGCCTGCTGAGTTACTCCAGCATTTTGTGTACAATTTGTACTGGGGTTACTAGATCGGCAGTGGACCCCAGGCAGAGGTCAGTTGTAGAGATTGGAGGGAGGCCCTTTGGTATTTACAGCTTGGTTACTTACATCCTGCACGTTCTACTAAGAGGACCGTGTGGGCTTCCTGCATTGTCTGAGATCTTCGGGCTCATGCCACACTCCCAAGACTATTTATTAGCAGTCATTAATTGGCAAGCTTGGTGTGGTTTGTGTTTTGAAGAACAGTTGTGCAATGTTTTGTTACGGTGCTTGCTACTTGTTTCATTGGATAATAAAGTTACATTTTGGGGTATACTAGGAGGGCCAAAGGGCCTGTTTCCGCACTGATCTAAAATAAATAGTAAAACCCTTGAGACTGGCTGAAGATATTCTGTATTCATGTATACAAGAATACTTGTATTCATTTATTCTTGTATTCAAATTTTATCGTCGTTGCCTCACTTTGAGACAACTTAAACATTATGAATTTTCTGCCGTACCACCATGATGCGACCGTCAAAAAAAACACGCACGCACAAACAATAAACGTAAAATAACCTAACAAAAATTTTATATGGCTGTAACACCACATACTTTGCTCACTGCCCCGAAAAATGAAGGCAAGCCTGGAATGTGAATTAAAAGCAATTTAACAAAAGGACTATTGGGGAGCCACTGAGTCCATCCAAAGATTTCCCTGTACTGTACAAAAGTCCTTTCAGGTGAGGACGGCCTCTTGGAGCCTCCAGCCAGCATCTCCCTCTCACGTGTCCACCGTAGTGGCGCCACTGTTGTGGCCGCCTCGCCAACAGTCTGTATGTCCTTTCTACAGTTAACTGTTCTAAAAGTTTGTTTAAATGTTTCTTGGTTAGTTTACGTGGTGGGGGGGGGGGGGGGGGTGGGGGGGTGTTTGACGCCGAACACCCGACGGTGAGCAGCTTTCCTTCCTCAGGAACCCGGACCTGTCTGCAAACGTATCAGACAACCCTCCCGCTGCCGGAGTCTGGAGCTCCTGAGTCCCAGGACCTTTTTTTAAATTAAAAAACACAACTTTACACTGCCTTCTATGACCAAGCCAATTTTGGATTAGATTTACCACCTTGCCATGGATCCCACGTGACTTTATATCAAGTACTAGGCTACCACCAGGGACTTTGCCAGAACTAAAGTCCATGTAGACAACATTCACTGCACTAATATCATCAATTATCTTTGTTGTTTCTTCAAATGTAAATATGTTCCCTAGAATCTTCTCCAACAACTTCTCTTTTATTAAAGGCAGCTAATATTTCCAAGACAGATTACAGTTTTTGTTGGGTAAGACTAGCAGGGAATGATAAGAAAAATGAATAAGTGAGGCCCAAGTACTGATCAGCCATGGTCTTGTGGAAGGGAGGCACGGTGGCGCAGCGTAGAGTTGCTGCCTTACAGCTCTTGCCAAGCCAGATACCCGGATTCGATTCCGACTACGGGTGCTGTCTGTACAGAGTTTGAACGTCTCCCCGTGACCGTGTGGGTTTTCTCTGAGATCTTCGGTTTCTTCCCACACTCCCAAGACGTAGCAGTTTGGAGGTTAATTGGCTTGGTGTAAGTGTAATTTGACGGTAGTATGTGCAGGATGGTGTTACGGTGCGGGGATCATTGGACGGTGCGGACTAGGAGGGCCAAAGGGCCTGTTTCCGCACTATCTCTAAAATAAATAGTAAAACCCATTGAGACTGGCTGAAGATATGTTTTCATTCCTATGTTTGGATATCTAGATTTTAAATAGATGCATTGAGTGATAATAAATAATAGACATAGATAATAGGTGCAGGAATAGGGCATTCGGCCCTTCGAGCCAGCACCGCCATTCAATATGATCATGGCTGATCATCCCCAATCAGTACCCTGTTCTTGCCCCCCCCCCCCCCCCCCCCCCCCCCCCCCCCCCCCCATATCCCCTGACTCCACTATCTTTAAGAGCCCTATTTAGCTCTCTCTTGAAAGTATCCAGAGAACCGGCCCTCTGAGAATTCCACAGATTCACAACTCTGAGAAAAAGTATTTCCTCATCTCCTTTCTAAAAGGCTTAACCCTTATTCTTAAACAGCATATCTCAGCATATGACAGTCCCGCCATCCTGGGAATTAATTGGCTTAAAGCTATGAGAAGAATTAAAATGTAAGGTTTTGATAAATAAAGGATACCCGAGATTGTTTGAATATGAAACTTGGCATCCATGCATTGTAACATAATTCCACTTTGTTGCAATTGCACTGTCTACAAAGTCTTGACGTTTCATGAGTAATTAATTCTGGGAGCTCTTTAACCACAGATAGACACAAAATGCTGGATAATACATGTCTTGGGGAACCTTTCCTCAAAGTCCTATCAGGAGTGAAATTAATCTGGAGATTATAAACCCTAACTGGACTGGGGGGGACCGGCAGCATCTCTGGAGAGGAGGAATGGGTGATGTTTCGGGTCGAGACCCTTCTCCCACCACTCTTTAACCATAGCTGATCAAGATGTTCACCAATATCTCATGAGCAATTAGAGATGAGATTTACTTTTTTTAAGTACAGAGGGAGTACAGAGAAGGTTCACCAGACTGTTTCCTGGGATGGCAGGACTTTCATATGAAGAAAGACTGGATAGACTCGGTTTGTACTTGCTGGAATTTAGAAGATTGAGGGGGGATCTTATAGAAACTTACAACATTTTTAAGGGATTGGACAGGCTAGATGCAGGAAGATTGTTCCCGATGTTGGGGAAGTCCAGAACAAGGGGTCACAGTTTAAAGATAAGGGGGAAGTCTTTTAGGACTGAGATGAGAAAAATATTTTCACACAGAGAGTGATGAATCTCTGGAATTCTCTGCCGCAGAAGGTAGTTGAGGCCAGTTCATTGGCTATATTTAAGAGGGAGTTAGATGTGGCCCTTGTGGCTAAAGGGATCAGAGGGTATGGAGAGAAGGCAGGTACAGGATACTGAGTAGGATGATCAGCCATGATCATATTGAATGGCGGTACAGGCTCGAAGGGCCGAATGGCCTACTCCTGCACCTATTTTTTATGTTTCTATGTAAAGGGAGAGGAATAGCAAAGTTGTATTTTACATTTAAAAACGATCTATGTGTATCAAGTGGAACATGATCGAAATAAAGAATGATTGGTTTGGATGGAAGTTGAAGAATGCTCGTTGTGCAGTTGCTAACATAAATCAGTTGAGCTGAATGGCCTGTTTCAGTCTAGTAAATATAAATTGTACAATTTAATGGTAGACATGAAACTGTACAAAAATGGCGGAGTTTTGTAAAACATGAATTATAATGGAGAATGAGATTTATTTATATGATGACTTTTCAGAATGAAGTTTACACGACTCTCTCAATCGAAATATGCCGGAAAAGCCAGAAAAATGAACGAGTCTTTGGATTTTACTCCCAAAAGCAATCAGGTATTTGTACCTTTTGCGCAAACATATTTTGAGTGCAATGTTTTATGTAGCCAGCAATATGTGCAAACTACCAATGCTGAAAATCTTTATACTTGTCTTTGAATCAACCTGTGAATAATACATGAAAATATGGTTACATTTTAAAATAAAATCTGCTTTCTCATGTTCAGTACCTACTACATTTTCTGAATAGTATACTTGGGAGCAATCATATTTTTAGTAGAGTATGCAACTGCTTGATTGCTCTAATATAACAATTGCTCTAATATCAAATTGATAAGCAGCTTGGTTTGCATATTTTGTGCTTGTGGTTCCATGAATTTGTTGCCTGACATCGTCCAGGGATCATGGTATATCACTCTTGTCTCTTGGTCAGCCGAATTTTAGTTTCTGACCCCATCAAAGATTTTAAGGTCATAAATCAGATATAGTTTAATGCACATTGGAGAGAAGATTCAGATTCAATTTTACTTGTCAGTGTACAATCAGAAATCTGTATTGGGAGTGGTTTTCTATTTGAATGTTATGTTAAACGAAAGCCATGCCTGTGTTCTCAGGTGAACAAGCCTGCGTTCCTTGAAGAGCTAAGAAGTTATCCTTGGTGCCTTTGTCAAGATTCTTATAATCTCAATAAAAGGCAGAATTATGTGCTCAATATTGTATCACTATCTGCGAGAGGTTGTTGTGCAAAATTGGCTTCGGCATTGCAGCAATGACTGCAGTTTAAAGCAATTCCACAGACTCTTCGAATCACTTCCCTCTGGAAGGCGACTGGATTGTCAAAGCTGCCACAGCCAGACATAAAAACAGTTTTTATCAAAGATCTTATAGCGGAGCAAGATAGGCTACTCCTGCTAAATGCAATGGGCTGACGTGTAGTACGCTATAGAGGGGATCCTGGGCATTTATCCCCGCCCATTTTAGTAACCTGAGCCTACCTGACCCGACCCGACTCGCAGTGTAATCAATGTTGCGGGGCAACTGTTTGTGTGGGTTAGATTCATAAATCTGTCAGTTCATATTTCTTGTCAAGAATAAAATTTGATTCTGGTAATTGTCTTTTTTAATGTTTTTTAAATCATTTCTTTTTAAATGGTTCACAAGCAGTGTTTGAGTTGATTTTGTAGTAACCGGAACCGACCCGACTCGCAGGGTAATTGACATTGCGGGAGAACATTTTGTGTGTGATATAGGGTTAGATTCATAATTCTGTTAGTTCATAATCCTGTTAATTCTTGTTAAAGAATAAAATGTTTATAAACACACATACATGAACATTATATAAATGTATATAATCATATAGCACACACACAATTATATTTCTTCTGGTCCAATAATGAACTTTATTTCAGACTAGACAAGGGACATTAAATAAGAAACATTGTAAATAAGAAACATTGTAAACCTCCCCGCAACTTCACACACACTAGGCCTTATCCCCCCCCCCCCCCTCGGCACTCCCTCGCCTGCCCCCTCACTACAATGTCTTCCCCCCCCCTCCTATGCCCCGCTCCCTGTTGCCCCGCACTCCCTCTCCCGCTGCCCCGGGCCCCACACTCCCTCTCCCACTGCCCCGGACCTCGCACTCCCTCTCCAGCTGCCCCGGGCCGCGCACTCCCTCTCCTCGTTGCCCCAGGCCGCGCACTCCCTCTCCCGCTGCCCCGGACCCCACACTCCCTCTCCTGCTGCCCCGGACCCCACACTCCCTCTCCCCGCTGCGGATCCAATCTTTGGCCGGAAGCAAGATGGCGGAGGCTGGTTGCTAAAATGAGTCATATAATCACCCATGAATCCGCCCATGAGCGTACTACACGTTTGCGTGAGAGTAACCCATCTTGCTTCGCTAATAGATCTTTGGTTTTTATCCACGAGTAGTTGCTCGACTCAACAGCCAAAAATCTGTAGCCTCCCTTTGATCTGGTATTTTGTTGGTTCACATGCTTGATCAATGGTGTTTTATCATTAATGTCTTATTATTATTAATGTTTCTGAGTCATTCGTAACTGTCACTGTATGTCATGTTGTTATGGGCGGAGCACCAGGGCAAATTCCTTGTATGTGGATACTTGGCCAATTAACTTACTAACTAACTAACTAGTGCTTAGAAATATCCGGAGGTGTTGACAGACACTTGTCATTGCAAAAACCTTTTCCCATTTGTATGCTGGCACTTTTTGAAATTGTTAATGTAATCTAACAGATACGCCGAGCCAAGAATTTAGCCAAAGCAAAGAGGCTGGTTGAGAAAGCCAAAGCACAAAGCAAGTTCAGAAATCATGTGGAAACCATCACACCACTGAGACGATCAACTCGACGGCAAGCCAGATTTGATGGGAAGTTTTACGGGAATGAGGTACAAGAGTCCCAGGTCTCAAATGACTTTTTTTTTGTTTAGTGTAGAGATACACCACAGGAACAGGCCCTTCAGCCCACCGAGTCTGTGCCGACCAGCGAGCCCGCACACTAACACTATTTCACACACGCGAGGGACGATGTTTACATTTATACCAAGCCAATTGACCTACAAACATGTATGGCTTTGGGGTGTGGGAGGACACTGAAAATCTTGGAGAAAACCCACGCAGGTCACGGGGAGAACGTACAAACTCTGTACAGCCAGCACCCGTAGCCAGGATCGAACCCGGGTGTCTGACGCTGTAAGGCAGCAACTCTACCCCAGTGCCACAACGCTGTTTATTGCTCTTTAAGAGGAGCAAGTAACAAACTTTATTTCATTGAGATTCCTGAATGCCATTTATCTTGAAAAGTGAAATGTTATATATTTTTGGATGAAAGTTCAGTAGAATGCAGTATTGTTAATGACACCATATCTGCACTGCAGCCTGATGTTTGTTTGCTCTTTAACATTTGGGTTTACACAGAACTTGGCAATCAACTTGAGTTCAAGTACAGAAAGCATCTTGTCAAGCAGTGTTCGGAATAACAAGAAACCCAAGGCACTGAAAAATGTGAGTGATGTGTTGGGGAAGAATTTGGATAAAAAGTCTGCGGCCAAGAACACTGCGGGTTAGTACACGTTGAATCAAATATTCTTTCCAATTCTCTCTTGTTCAGTTTTAATTGCTCTCTTCTCTGCAGAATGGCCTTTGTGGTGATTTACTGAGGCGTGCAGTTTTGCACATGTCTGAGTTTTTTGTCTGTTCTTGCTGAGAAATTGGACTGTAAAACCGTTTAACAGTTCTATGCCAATCTCGTTGTGTGAGCAGGGTTCAACGATGTTTTGGAATGATATATTTGTTTTCTTTTCCCCCTCTTTTTACACATATTCCTCTAGGAGACGGGCTAGCACAGTGTTAAAATAGTTATATACGTATTTTTTTTTAAAGGAAGGTAAATTTAAAATCTGGGATGCTTTCATGAAGAAATATAAATAGTTTACAGGTAAATAGACTTATACTGAAGAGACATTTCCATGTTGGGGAATTTACAAAAGGAATTGTTTATAGATATGCAATAATATTATTAATTGGTAGGTAGATAAAAGTGCTGGAGAAACTCAGCACATGAGGCAGCATCTATGGATCGAAGGAAAAGGAGACAATTTGGGTCGAGACACTTCTTCAGAATGGTATTAAATGGTACTTTTGTTCCCTTAAAGGTATTGTCAAAGATTTTCTTGCAACACATGAATCATTTTTTGTTTCCTTTTAATTTGGACTGAAAATTGAATGCTTTTTTTAATTCAATTTAAAAAAAATTGTTTTTTAACCTGTAAATTAGGAATGGCCTTCAAGGTGTAATCTGTAGCAAATACTATAGAGTTTTGTGGTAATAATTAAATAATAGATTTCCGTTAACTGCTATTTGAAATCTTTTGGTGGATTTTATTTTATCTCGCTAATATTTGTTCCATTCTCCCTGACGTTTGGGTGTTATTATTAGGATATGAAAACTTGAGAGAAAGTCCAGAGAAGAATTACAAGAGTGGTTCCAAGGCTGAAAGATTTGTTACAAGGGCAGATTAGTGAGCCTGAGGGAAGGGCATGGGGAGATTTGATGTATAATTGTAGGGATCTGGGCACATGATAGTGTGATGATGTTCCCTTTGATGCAGGGATCAAGGTCTAGGGATCACGACTATAAAATATAGGGGTAGGGAATTGATGATGAAATTAAAGGTTGCAATCTGTAATGCACTGCCTCCAGATCTGCTAAAGGCGGATGTGGAGTTTGAAAGAATTGGATCAATATAGAGCAGGTGTCGGCAACCTATGGCACACGAGCTGGATCCGGCCCGTAACCCAAATCATCTGGCCCACAGGCTTTTTTTTTTCAATTCGTTTTTGCGCCCTGGGAATTGTAGCCAGTCCCGGGGATGTGATCTGATCTGGGAACTGCAGCTAGTCCTGGGGGACACAATCTGATCTGGGAATTGCAGCTAGTCCCAGGGACTTGAGCCGACCTGGGAACTACAGCTTGTCCCGGGTAATGCAGGCAACCTGGGTGCTAAAACCGGTCCTGGGGCAGGCGACGGAATTGAAAAACACATGAAAACTAATGCGAAAAACAACAAATGTCACACTATGGCGATAGATGTGGCCTGCCATCCGCTCACAGACATGGGTCCTGACCCCTATGCAGAACAAGCTTGCCGATTCCTGATATAGAGTGAGGTGATATCTGCAAGGCCATTGAGAAGGACTCGGGGAACTGGAGCTCAGAATTGCTCTGGCAGATCTAGTCCGGGCAAATGGCCGCCTCCTGTGCTGTTACTGTCCTATATTGTTGCCAGTAATGTCCCCTGTTTGTAGTGTGTGTGTGTGTTTTTTTTTTAATCAAATGTCATAGCCAACTCATTGGTAGATTGGTTGGGTAATATTATTAACTTGTTTCCATTTCCACCTTCTCCAGTTATTGTATGTGCATGTGACTTCTTTCACTATTTGGTTGAAGGTTTTGATTTCTATTTTTGTTTTAATCTAGTTGATGTCAAGGTTGCTTCCATATTTTTAGCTAAAAAAGTGATCAAAGGTGTACCGTTGGAACTTATCACCATTCTTGATGAGAGCAGGTGAGTAGACTGTTAGCTTGCTATGTTTTTTTTTCAAGAAGGACAGGAAATAACCTTTTGGTCCAATGTCTCTGGAAAAACAATATTCAATTGGTCCTGTTTAGCAAGAACAAGGAAAGGGCAGCAATTTATTTTATTTTCTAAATCATTTTTCCTATTCCCTGAAAACTGTATTTGTTTCATCTACCACTTCAGGCAGTGCATTCAAGATCAAAGATCAACTAGATTCAAGTACTAGATTTCACTCTGCCTGCAGGATGGTTATTAATGTGAACCAGACTCTTATAGAAAAGAGTACTAAAAACAGAAAATGCTGATAAAACTAAGCATTGTTTAAGAAGGAACTGCAGATGCTGGAAAAATTGAAGGTAGACAAAAATGCTGGAGAAACTCAGCGGGTGAGGCAGCATCTATGGAGCGAAGGAATAGGTGGCGTTTCGGGTCGAGTCTGAAGAAGGGTCTCGACCTGATAAAACTAAGCAGATCGGTTAGCATCTTGGAAAGTTGGGGTTTCAGATTTAAATTAATTGTTTTTCTTTCCATAAATGCTGACCGATCAGCTGACTTTTACCAGCAATTTCTCCTTTGAGTCCTCCGTGCCTGCAGTTTTTTTCATGTGTAGTAGAAATGAAGGCTTTTTATCGTGGAAATCAACCGCAAAAATATGATCAAACTTCTCCCGTTTTTCCCCCAAGTTGCAATGGGTCTGAAAACTCTCAGGATGTTGAACATTTTCGAGCAAAACGGCAGTTTCTCATGAGTGGTTTACCAGATACCTTGAAAAAGCACATAGCAAAGACTGCAGCAGCGTTGGAGATCTATTCAGCTGCAAGTCTCAGTTTCCAGATTGTTGTACATGTCCAGCAAAAAAGTCAAGGTGAGGTTTTTGAAGTTTGAGAGTGGTAGTGCCTGTTGGAGAAAATGTTTTTTTCCCCCTTGGTTTGGGGCCCAGGTTAGATCCTCTGGTGCCGTCTGTGAGAAGTTTGTACCTTCTCCGTGTGGCTTTCCTCAGGGTGCTGCGGTTTCCTCCCACATCCCAAAGACGTGCTGGTTTGTAGGTTAATTGGCCTCTGTAAATTCACCCTGATGTGCAGGGCGTGGAGTCGGAACCGGAATAACCAAACCCGTGTGAGCGGGTGATCGCTAGTCGGTGTGGGCCGAAAGGCCTCTTCCCATGCGGGAATCGATTTTCCTACAATGTTGTTAATTAGTCTTTTGATCTAGCCATTCCCAAATATGTCCCAAGTTAACAGTAGTTATTAACTATTTGGATCTTTTGGATTGAGGCTGGAATCTGACTGAATGGAGGGTAGCCTTGAAATGGCTTCATACAAGACAATGAATCTACCCACAGCGCTGCTCCATGCTGGCAACTCTAGAAGGGTTCCCTTCCTTGATGCCTTCAGCTCAATTCTTCCTTTTATTTCCTATTTGTAGTATGGAGCTGTCTGAAACAGCCAAGTCTTTTTAAAGCAAGCTCTGTTGTACATATTTTCAAAGTGAACCTGAAATTGCTAGATACATTCTTCAATTTACCATCGACAGCACCATAGAGCATTCCCCAGTACCGTACATGAAACTTCAAATCCCCTTCAACTGCGTTTCAAAGCAGACTGAAAACTATCCAACCGTTGCAAATGAACAAAGATGGATATGGCTGCATTGTTTGGATCGTTTAATGGCTCAAACCAGTGGCCTGAATAGGTTGACGTGAGGGGAGGAATGAACTAATAAGAAGTTTTAGTTCCATTATCATATGATAACAGTATAATCTCATGTACTCTTCTGCTGTGAGCAGACGTGCCCCGCAATGCTTTGATACTTCGGATCTCATCACTGTTTCACACAAATGTTCTGTGTGATTTTGTTTTAATTGTTTAGCATCACTACTGTGGGACCTGCCATGGCCCGACTGCGCTATTCTGAATCGGCTACGGGGCATGAGTGAACGGATGGAAGGAATACTTACACCCTCCCTGTCTCTTGGAGACTTCTCTGAAGTGAAACACACAATCACTACCTCTGCATCTTGGATCGGGGTGAGTGTGTCTTTTATATTTTTAATTTGTTATACAACAGTGGAGTTTGATTGCAGTGGTGTCCTGGACGGATGTGTGGGAGGAGAGTGCGGAGGTGTGGGTTAGCTGAAATTATAAAATGTTCTTGCGATTGTGTTGTGAGCCACCCTCAGGTACTCTGAGCAATGGGTCAAGAGATACATAAGATTCGAGAAGAAGGGTAGGATGGTCTTTGGCTGGTTTGAAGCATGGAGCAAATTTCTTATTCGCTGATGTTAACATCACAATCACAATAATACTTTATTTGCCAAGTCAGTCATGCAAATAAAAAGCAACAGAACACACAAAATGCATTTTAACATAAACATCCACCACAGTGACTCCTCCACATTCCTCACTGTGATGGAAGGCGAAAAAAAGTTCAAATCTCTTCCCTTCTTTGTTCTCCCACGGTCGGGGCCCTCGGGCCCTCCGTTGACGGGACGATCTTGACTCTCGTAGTCGGTGCCGTTTGGGCCCTCCACATCGGGGCGGTCAGCTCCCCCTTGCCGGCGATCGGACCCCACGTCGGGGCTGGTCGAGCCTCTGCATCGTTGGAGCTTCCCGACTGCGCCTCTCTTGAGACTGCGAGCTCTTGTTGGTGAGATCAGGGAGTGATCCCAGACAAGGGATAGGCTCCGATGTTAAGTCCACGCCCTGCGGTGGGGCTCAAAGTCAGTCTGAGGAGGCCTCCGGCTCCAGCAACATGTACGAGTGCATCCTTTTCCAATGGAGCCCCATCTCAAACTGGTAAAATAGTTATTCTGGAGAGTCATTACTTTCCTCAATTATTTATTTCAGTGACTAGGGAGAATATTTTGCTGGCACGGTATCTATCACTTGCAGCCCACCAACCTACGTGCCAACTGCCCTATAAGATGAATGTTATCCAGGAGGGAATGGAGTGGTAACGTTTAGGGTTGGGACCCTTCTTCAGTCTTGAGGGTGTCCATTTCCTCCATGGATGCTGTGGGACTCACTGAATTCTTCCAGCATTTTGTGATTTGGCTCTGTGTTGGGTTCCACTACCCCTCGCCCCCACCCACTCACCTCCCTGTACCATTCAGTGACATGGAACAAATATTTCACATAACCAGTTTATGGAACTGTATTTGGGCCGAGACCTTGTGGCTTTGTCAACATTTTAACGTAACCCGCTTGCCTATACCTGAAGCTGCGCAGATAGCAGTCATTGTCATTTGTGGCTAATGGGTTCCTTTTGAACATTTTATGCTGCAGTTATCTAACTGGAGGACAGAATTCTCACAGGACGTCCAGCGGTGGTTACTCGAAGAGATCAAGTCATCCAATCCAGAGTTCCCCGTACGGAAACTGTTTAAGCCATTACTGCAGAAAAGAAGTGAATATTTTGCAGACCTGCTCAAAACAGGTCAGTGACGGAGGGTCTTTGGCTGCTTGTGTGTGTTCCGCTCTTACCTATTTATAGTGGCTCTTACATATTTCTTTCATTCTTAGGGTCTTCCACTAAAATGGAGAATTCTGTCATAGATGTCGATGCAGAGCCTTGGCAAGCGTTACCTGTACGTAGCAGTCCAGGACCACTACTGGGGAAAAGGAAGAGAAAGGTTGAAAGGCGGGATCAGAAACAAAAAAGAATGAAAGCTCTCGACAGTGACCAGGAACTGATTGTCATCCAGGACGAGGGACGTTGCACTCAGGAGGCGGCCGAGGGATCCACGAGGAATGAAAGAGGCATCCAAAACCAGAACTGCACCACCAGAAAGCGGCTCAGCAGATCTGCTAAGAGAAAGCTGCAGGAGTGTGAACATAAAACCGAAGAGGCAGAAGCGGCAAACGTGCCCGTCCCACTGTGTGTTTCTGAATTGACTGATCTACCGAAGAGGGAGGAAGCAGCCATTTCCGATGGTAATGTAGTCTTTATTTCTAAGTAGTTCAGTTTAGTTTATTGTCGCATGTACCAAATTAAAGTGAAAAGTTGTTGTTTTGTTTTTGTCGCGAGCTACGCAGTCGGTGGGAAGAGTCTACATAATTACAATCGAGCTGTCCACAGCAATCTTTGGTCCACAGTGTCCAGATGCAAGCTAATGGGAATACTGTTTAGTGCAGTAAAGTCCGTCTCCGACGGGGTTGACGGCAGGTCAGGATGACTCTTTAGCTGGTGATGGGATGGTTCAGTTGCCTGAAAACAGTAAGGAAACAACTGTCCCAGAATCTGGAAATCTTTATGAACTTTAGTATTTAAAAAAAAGAGATAATTTGTCAAGTAAAGTTGGATTTATTGTCATATCTATGTGTGCAGTGAGGTAAGGACAATGCACGAGTGCAGTGAGTTACAGGTACAAGGAAATGTTTGCTTGCAGCAGCATCACAGGTCCAGAGACTTGGACAACAAGATTTACAAGGATGTTGGCAGGATTTGAGGGCCTGACCTATAGAAAGAGGTTGGGTAGGCTAGGAATTTATTCAAACAAGTGTATAAAATCATAAGAAGCATAGATATGGTTCCCTCCAAGGTTGTGGAATTAATCATTAGAGCGACGTCTCCCCAAGGTATGTCTACTTTAATAATTAGAGGGCATGGGTTTAAGGCAAGAGATATAATAGGAATTTGAGGGACAATTTTTCAGAGGGTGGTGGGTGGATGGAACGAGCTGGCTGAGGAGGAGGAGGCAGGAACTATAACAACTGTTGAAAGGCACAGGTACGTGATTAGGAAAGGTTTATAGAGATATGGGCCAAACGCGGGCAGGTGGGGCCAGATTTGACGAGGCATCTTAGCCAGCATGGACTAGTTGAGTTAACGAGCCTGTTTCAGTGCTGAATGACTCTGTTCCAACTGCCTGTCTTGACTGCACACTAATCTCCACTGCACGATGCCGTGTGTTAACACCGAAGACTGAGATCACTTTGTGTGCTTGTTGGGATTAGTAAAGTGAGGCAAAACTTGTCTTAAACTTGCTTTGTCCAGAAGTTGAGGATGATTGCAGCTGTCTTACTGCTGCTTTAAGAGCAGTTGAGTCAGTGGCGGGGAATTGAACCTTTGACCAGGGTGTTGTGTCATGTCTATAACCCCTACTCTGCCATTGAATTGATGTCAGAGCACGGGGAAGAGGCCAATGACCTTGGTTTAGTTTAGAAATACAGCAAGAGTGTGTCATTGTCATGTGTCCCAGATAGAACAATGAAATTCTTACTAGCAGCAGCACAACAGAATATGTAGACCTAGTACACTGTAAACAATATAATAAATGAGAAAAAGGTTCAGTATGTGTGTGTAGACACGCTATACAAAACAAACAAGCAATAATAGTGCAATAATAATTATAATAGATTATGTAGTTCAGAACTTTTTTGAGGTTGTAGTGTGTTTAATAGCCTGATGGCTGTAGGGAAGAAGCTGTTCCTAAACATTACAGTTTTCAGACTCCTGTACCGTCTTCCCGATGGCAGGGATGAGAAGTGTGTGGCCAGGGTGGTGTGGATCTCTGGCTGCCTTTTTGAGGCAGCGACTCTGGTAAATCCCTTTGATGGTGGTCAGAACCTGTGATGGACTGGGCAGTGGTCACAACGTTTCGCCGTCTTCACTCCTGGTCATTCAAGTTGCTGAACCAGGCCCTGATGCAACCAGTCGGTCTGCTCTCTACTGTCCATCTGTAGAAGTTCAAGAGAATACTCTCTGACATACCGAATCTCCATAATCTTCTAGCCCTTCGGCCTAGTGAATCCGCGCTGACACACTAAGTTCTGTCTTAAACACTAAGATCAGTTTACAGAGGCCAATTAACTTCCAAACCTGCACGTCTTTGGGATGTGGGAGGAAACTGGAGCACCCGGAGAAAAGCCACACGGTCACAGGGAAAACTCTAGGGCTGTGAGGCAGAAACTATAACTGCGCTGTCCAATTCTTGACAGACAAAAAATAGAAAACATCTTTTGGTTCTGCTGTTCGGATAATTTGTCTTGAGACAAAGGAAAGTAAAATTGATTTGGTTTTCTTGATTTATTTCTGTTCCCCTTTTTGCAAAAGTTTTGTTAGAATCCCAAGCTCATCCTGTCAGTGATGCACATTCAAATGTTGTGACATAGTCACAAAAATATACTACATGTTTAGAACACCTTCAGAAGTAAAAAAACTGCTGCAAACGAGGAGAGCCGATTAAACACTTGAAAAATACAGAATGGAAACAGGCCCTTTGGCCCATCAAGTCCACACTGACCATCGATCTCCCGTTCACACTAGTGTTTATGTTATCCCACTGCCTGCACACTGGAGGCAATTTAAGGTGCCAATTTACCTACAAACCTGCACATCTTTGGTCAGAGGTACACAACATTGCTGGAGAAACTCAGCGGGTGCAGCAGCATCTATGGAGCAAAGAAAATAGGCGACATTTCGGTCCGAAACCCTTCTTCAGACTGATGGGGGGTGGGAGGGGAGAAGGAAGGAAAAAGGGGAGGAGGAAGAGCCCGAGGGCGGGTGGATGGGAGGAGACAGCTCGAGGGTTAAGGAAGGGGAGGAGACAGCAAGGGCTAGCAAAATTGGGAGAATTCAACATTCATGCCATCAGGATGCAAGCTGCCCAGGCGGAATATGAGGTGCTGTTCCTCCAATTTCCGGTGTTGCTCACTCTGGCAATAGAGGAGACCCAGGACAGAGAGGTCGGATTGGGAATGGGAGGGGGAGTTGAAGTGCTGAGCCACCGGGAGGTCAGGTTGGTTATTGCGGACTGAGCGGAGGTGTTCGGCGAAACGATCGCCCAACCGCTGCTTGGTCTCCCCGATGTAAATCAGCTGACATCTAGAGCAGCGGATGCAGTAGATGAAGTTGGAGGAGATACAGGTGAACCTTTGTCGCACCTGGAACGACTGTTTGGGACCTTGAATGGAGTCGAGGGGGGAGGTGAAGGGACAGGTGTTGCATTGCTTGCGGTTGCAACGGAAAGTGCCCGGGGAGGGGGTAGGTACGGGAGGGAAGGGAAGAATTGACAAGGGACTTGCGGAGGGAGCCATTTTTGCAGAAGGCAGACATGGGGGGAGATGGGAAGATGTGGCGAGTGGTGGGGTCACGTTGGAGGTGGCGGAAATGGCGGAGGACTATGTGTTGTATTTGCAGGCTGGTGGGGTGAAAGGTGAGGACCAGGGGGACTCTACCCTTGTTGCGAGTGCGGGGATGGGGAGAGAGAGCAGTGTTGCGGAGTATGGATGAGACCCTGGTGCGAGCCTCATCTATGGTGGCGGAGGGGAATCCCCGTTCCCTGAAGAACGAGGACATTTCCGATGCCCTGGTATGGTATGCCCTTGGACATCTTTGGTCAGAGTTTAATCAGCATCTGATAAATGGATAAAAATACATCTCTTGATGCTCCTGAACCTGTAACCTGGGGTCATTGGGTGTTTCGGGTCTTTCAACATCAGACACACTCACCCAGGCGACCCAGCCGTAGTTGATCAGACCACGACTTGTGTTCAGGTGGCATTCGCTCCTCCCCATGGACCTCCTCTCCTGATCCAGAGCCATCTCGAGGCTTTCTCCGCAGCCTCTGTGATGTTCCTGATGGCTCTTCTCCCCTTCATTCCATTGATGCCCAGCGCGCTCAAGGCTTTGTATAGCTAGCTTGTGGAGACGATGAGCTGTTGTGACCTTTGCTCCATCTGCTGGTAATGTTATGCTATTTCTGATCCCAAGCTCAATCAGTTAAATTTCTATACTCATATTTCCCCATACTCAATCAGTTTAAAAAAAAGAGAAAAAAAAGACTATGCTGGAGTAACTTGGTGAGTCAGGCAGCATCTCTGGAGAAAGTGGAAAGGCAATGTTTTGGATGTGGACCCTTCTTCAGACTCTAATGATTAAATAGCTTTGGATGTTTTTATTCCTTCATGGAATTTTTTTAAATTGAACTCTTTCAGAAGCTGGACACAAAATGCTTGATTAATCCAGCAGGTCAGGCAACATCTCTGGAGAAAAAGAATAGGTGACGTTTCAGGTGGGTCTGAAGGGCGACCAAATATTGAGTTCCTCCAGCATTTTGTGTCTTTCTTCGGTATAAACCAGCATTTGCAGTTCCTCCTCCCTACACATTTTGTCTTTCCTTTTCAGGTGTGGGTACGGTCAAGGAAGATCTGTTGTGGACGGAGAAATACCAGCCGCAGCATTCCAGTGAAGTTGTGGGAAATCTCAGTGCTGTCAGGAAATTACGCAGGTGCGTGAGGAGGTTATTAAACCGTCTGGTAAAGACTCTTAAACTGTGGCCCCTGGTTCTGGTCTCCCCCAACATCGGGAACATGTTTCCTGCCTCTAGCGTGTCCAAGCCCTTAATAATCTTATGTTTCAATGAGATCCTCTCTCATCCTTCCAAACTCCAGAGTGTACAAGCCCAGCTGCTCCATTCTCTCAGCATATGACAGTCCCGCCATCCCGGGAATTAACCTTGTAAACCTACGCTGCACTCCCTCAATAGCAAGAATGTCCTTCCTCGAATTAGGGGACCACTGGTCCTTCATTCCCTACCCTAGGTAAAATAATGTGTGCATATCCATCCTATCAATTCCCCTTATGATTTTATAACCTCTATAAGATCCCCCCCCCCCCCCCCCCCCCCCCCCCCCCCTCAGCCTCCTGCACTCTAAACATTAAAGTCCTAGCCTGCTAAACCTCTCCCTGTAGCTCAGGCTCTCGAGTCCTGGCAAAATGCTGGCAAATCCTCTCTGTGCCCTGTCCAACTTCATGACATCCTTCCCACAGCAGGATGATCAAAACTGAACACAATACTCCAAATGCAGCCTTTTAGTGTGTTTTTTTTTTTTTACATAGTTGGTTGATGGAATGGAAGAAAAGAGCTGACAAAGAAGAAACAAAATCACAGAAGGAAAGAAAGACCGAAAAAGATGAAAAAGTGGGTATGTAATTTTCCTAAATATATAACTCTGTGCAATGTTGGGGTCATGATGTGGTGTACTGTACTACAAAATGTTTCCCCTCTGCATAGAGGCAGTTGCCTGCCTCGCGCTACAAAGCTGATCAACTTTTGAAAGGAAAATAATTTTTAATTTAGTTTAATTTAGAGATACAGAGCGGAAACAGGCTCTTCGGCCCACCGATTCTGCGCCGACCAGCGATCCCCGCGCACTAACACTAAACACTATCCTGCACACACCAAGGACAATTTGCTATTAAAAACAGATAATAGACAAAAGGTGCAGGAGTAGGCCATTCGGCCCTTCAATCCAGCACCACCATTCAATGTGATAATGGCTGATCATCCGCAATCAGTATCCCGTTCCTGCCTTCTCCCCATATCCCCCGACTCCACTATTTTTAAGAGCCCTATCTAGCTCTCTCTTGAAAGCATCCAAAGAACCCGCCTCCACCGCCCTCTGAGGCAGAGCTATCCAAATGTTCGGCTATCTCATCTTTTATAATTGACTCCAGCATCTTCCCCACCACTGATGTCAGGCTAACTGGTCTTTAATTCCCTGTTTTCTCTCTCCCGCCTTTCTTAAAAAGTGGGATAACTTAGCTACCCTCCAATCCACAGGAACTGATCCTGAGTCTATAGAACATTGGAAAATTATCACCAATGCATCCACAATTTCTAGAGCCACTTCCTTAGGTACCCTGGGATGCAGACCATCAGGCCCTGGGGATTTTTCAGCCTTCAGTCCCATCAGTCTATCCATCAGCCGTTTAACCTCCGATTATCGCTTCACGGAGAGGAATCCGGAGACAACCAACGCAGGTCATGGGGAGAGCGTACCACCTCTATACAGACAAGCACCCATAGTCGGGATCGAACCTGGATCTCTGGCGCTGTAAGCCAACAACATTACTGTTGCACCACTGTTGCAGCCACATGCTAAGTATGTTGCCGCTGCAGTTTAATTGTTTTAATGCTTTATTTCAGTAGGCTAAAATAAATCGTAGCCAATATTAATGCCTCAATCAAGTTGATGAAAGGATTAGCTGGTCATTCTCATCTTGCTCTTTATGGGAACTGCGTGCACATTTGAAGCCAAGTTGTAATATAGTTTATTATTGTCAAGCTTGCCGAAGTACAGTGAAAATACTTATGAGTGCTATCGGGTCAGTGAAGAGATTATACAGTCTTTAACAAAGATTAACACAGTCATGCCATCCACAGTCACAGATAAAGATACTCGTTCTCATCCATGTAATCTATCCTTCCAGGCTCGTCTGCCTTGCTAAAGTCCACATGGACAATGTTACTGCCCTGCCCTCATCAATCCGTAACTTCATCTGAAATTCACTCTGTTCTTCCTGCCTTTTTGTCTCTGCAGATACTTGGGACAACAGTGATTTTAACATGGAGAGTTCTGGGGATGAAGACTTTTTGTGCAATACAGTGCTAATCACTGGACCTCCAGGAGTTGGGAAAACTGCTGCAGTTTATGCCTGTGCCCAGGAGTTGGGTTTCAAGGTAAGTGTTAGCACCTGTCACATCAAAATTGTGTTTTTTGTTACATGCCTGCAGAGTAACACTGGAGGTTTTCTCAAAGCTTTTCACAAGTTCACATAGGAGTAGAATTAGGCCATTCAGCCCATCGAGTCCACTCCGCCATTCACTCATGGCTGATCTCTGCCACATAATCCCATTTTCCTGCCTTATCCCCATAATCCTTGACACCCGTTCTAATCAAGAATTTGTCTATCTCTGCCTTAAAAATATCCATTGACTTGGCCTCCACAGCCCTCTGTGGCAATGAGTTCCACAGATTAACTATCCTCTGACTAAAATTCCTCCTCGCCTCCTTTCTAAAAGAGCGTCCTTTAATTCTGAAGCTATGACCTCTGGTTCTAGACTCTCCCACCAGTGGAAACGTCCTTTCCACATCCACTCTATGCCTTTCATTATTCGGTGAGTTTCGATGAGGTCCCCCCTCAACCTTCTGAACTCCAGCGAGTACAGGCCTAGTGCTGTCAAACGCTCATCATGTGCTAACCCACTCATTCCTGGGATCACCAAGACTACACCGACCACAATCGCTTGGACACTAGTTCTATCCTACATACACAAGGGACAATTTACAGCAGCCAATTCACCTACAAACTTGCCCGTCTTTGGAGTGTGGGTGGAAAACAGAGCACCCGGAGAAAACCCACGCGGTCACAGGGAGAACGTGCAAACTCCGCACAGACAGCACCCGAGGTCGGGATCGAACTGGGTCTCTGGTGCTGTACGTTCATAAGTTCTAGGAGCAGAATTAGGCACTTCGGCCATCAAGTCTACCATTCTATCATGGCTGATATCTTTCCCTCTCAACCCCATTCTCCTGCCTTCTCCCCATAACCCCTGACTCGACTCTCTACCGCTGCACCACTGTGTGTGCCGCCCTCAGTTACTCCTCAGTGGATGTTTTCTTCTAATAGAATGTATGTGTTGAAGCAAACCATTAATTGGGTCAAATATCTCCAACACAAGTGTGTCTACCTGTAGGTATTTGAAGTGAATGCTTCCTCACAGCGAAGTGGCAGACAGATCCTCTCTCAGCTTAAAGAGGCCACGCAGTCTCACCAAGTGGATAAACAGGGAGCCGGTGCCCTCAAGCCTGCCTTCTTCAGCGGCAGCAGGTCCCTTCCAATGCAAACGACCAGATCTCCAAGTGAGTATAAAACCTTGGACAACAACGTCCTTATCTTGTGCCGTTTGTTTAAACGTTTATGCAGCCCATAGTTGTGATCGGGGTGCATCGACAGAAGGTGGTACAAGCCGTTACAAAGTTCTGAAACATGCGCTAGATACATATTAAAAGGGAGGTATTGAATGAGGAAAGGGTGGTAGCTCTTTCAAAGAACTGGGTGGGTTCTTTCTGTGCTGAATAATGATGTTCTGGAGCTGTGGCACTATCAATGTTGCTCTATAGGAGTGTATTCACAATGATTGTTATAATTTATAAGAGTGCAGCGTAGGTTAATTCTCGGGATGGCGGGACTGTCATATGCCGAGAGAATGGAGCGGCTGGCTTGTGTACTGGAATTTAGAAGGATGAGAGGGAATCTTATTGAAACATATACGATTATTAAGGGTTTGGACACGCTAGAGGCATAAAACACGTTCCCGATGTTGGGGGAGTCCGGAACCAGGGGCCACAGTTTAAGAATAAGGGGTAAGACATTTAGAACAGAGACGAGGAAACATTTTTCCACACAGTGGTGAGTCTGTGGAATTCTCTGCCTCAGAGGGCGGTGGATGCCGGTTCCCTGGATGCTTTCAAGAGAGAGCTAGATAGGGCTCTTAAAGATAGTGGAGTCGGGGGATATGGGGAGAAGGCAGGAGCGGGGTACTGATTGGGGATGATCACATTCACATTGAATGGTGGTGCTGGCTCGAAGGGCCGAATGGCCTACTCCTGCACCTATTGTCTATTGAATGGGTGACGTTTCGGGTGAAGACCCTTGTTCGTCTGAAGAAGGGTCTCGGCCCGAAACGTCACCCATTCCTTGTCTCCAGAGATGCTGCCTGACCCGCTGAGTTACTCCAGCTTTTTGTGTCTATCTTCTTTTCCCATTCATGCCTCGGAGTTGGAGAAAGGGAGATCGCATTTAGCGTATTTTGTTCAGTTCTGGGCACCATGTTTCAGGAAAAACGTTGTCAAGCTGGTGAAGGTATAGAGAAGATTCTCAGTCTGAATGGAGCGGCTGGGCTTGTATACTCTGGAGTTTAGAAGGATGAGAGGGTATCTTATTGAAACATATAAGATTATTAAGGATTTGGACACGCTAGAGGCAGGAAACTTGTTCCCGATGTTGGGGGAGTCTAGAATCAGGGGCCACCGTTTAAGAATAAGGGGTAAGCCATTTAGAACGGACATGAGGAAACACTTTTTCACACAGAGTTGTGAGTGTGGAAATCTCTGCCTCAGAGGGCGGTGGAGGCCAGTTCTCTGGATACTTTCAAAAGAGTTCTTCTGGATACTTTCAAAAAGCGCTGCGGCTGCTTGCGGGTCTTTGGACGACGGCGCCGGGAGCCCGCGGATCCTAGAGAGAGACCGCTTTCGGGCTCTCTGCAACGCGTGACTTCCCGCCCGAGTTGCGGGGTCGAAGAGCTCCTGGAGCGGGGATAGGGCTCTTAAAGATAGAGGAGTCGGGGGAGAAGGCAGGAACGGGGTACTGATTGTGGATGGTCAGCCTTGATCACATTGAATGGTGGTGCAGGCTCGAAGGGCTGAATGGCCTACTCCTGCATCTATTGTCTATAAGATACTTTTATTTTTAAGTTATCAGTTGCTGATGTAGCACAAGATAGTCTGTGGGGCTATTGTGTTTGAAGATGCTGTGAAATTCTATATTCTACTCTCCGTATTCTCATTCTTAACATTTTTATGTGTGAAGCCATCTTCTACGAGCTTGATATCCACTAAATTTGGACGATTCTTTTTTTCACAGGGAAGCCCAACTCTCCCAGAAGTGTCGTCAGGTCGCCCAGGAAAGCTGCCTTATCTCCGAGGAAAAAGGGCTCAATGAAGAGCCTGGCGCCCGTGTTCTTAGCCAATTTCTTCAAAGCCCCGTTGAAGTCTAACAAAAGTGAAGAAATGGTAAAGGCTGACAATTGGATGAGTGGTGAGAAAATAAGTTGCATTGAAACACCTTTCCACTGGTTATTCTGCTAGTGTACAGGCATTGGTCCTGATGCACGCTTTCAACACAACATATTGATCATTGCTTGCACTTGTAATTGATTTTCATTAGCCAAGTATGAAAACAAGACAAGTCTGTAAGTCATACGAGGAATTTGATTTGCCATGCAGTCATACCAGAAAAGCAACAAAGCGCGCAACCGCATATAAATGTAACAAAAACATCCTTCACAGCGGCTCCTCCACGTTCCTCATTGTGATGGAAAGCAATAAAGTCTTATCTTCTTTCCTCCATTGACTCACTAAAGGGCCTGTCCCACTTACGCAACTTTTTCGGCAACTGTCATAGGTCGCAGAAATTTTTTTTTTTTTAATGTTGAAAATTCAGCGGTGACCAGAAAGAAGCTACGACTCTCACGGCCTCTCATCCGCGACATGTCACGGCCTCTCATCCGCGACATGTCACGAGAGGGGGGGGGGTCGCCTGTATGGTCGTGAGAGGTCTCCAAAGAGTCGTAACGTCTTTCTGGTCGCCGCTGAATTTTCAACATGATGAACATTTTCGGCAACCTATGACGGGTACCAGCAGTCGCTGAAAAAGTCTGCGTTAGTGGGACAGGCCCTTAACTTCCTCCAGCAGATTGTCTGATTGATTGGAAAAATACAGCATGGTTGCCCGACTTGTATTTGAGATTTCCACCCGGGGGGAGATTCTGACGGGTCTACCCATCTTTGCCAATCTCCCCAAAACGTTGTTTGATCTGTTCAATAGCTGGAAAGTGCTTGGTGATTAAAGTGAGAACTATCTCTTTCCTTTTTAGTCAAACCTCAAAAGATTTGTAAGACCCCGAAAACTAGTGGCCAGGTTTCGGAAGTGTCCAAGGTCCCTGCTGTTTCTGAGAACAAAGACACAGAAGAATGTCATCGCAAGAGTGCCACGTCACTCATTCTGTTTGAAGAGGTAGGTTTACAAACACTCCACTTTTCAGCATGCTTAAATGAATCTCCGATGAAATAAACTTTAGATCGGAGCAGGGGTTCCCAACCTTTTTCGTCCCGTTTATCTCGGGCAACTTTAATAGCGCATAACGATGTTATTTCACTTATTTATGAACAACTAATGATGAACAGATCATAATACCAGAACCAAACACAGTCAGTCAATGAGAAAAATATGTACAAATCCAGAATCAACAAATCTACCCCCTGGGTAGGTGAACCCTTGGTTTAGAGGTCAGAGCTAGAAATTAGCGGTTGCCAATGGCAACCCGCAGTCCCACCGGGCAACCTAAAAGCCATGCCATCTTGCCCGGCTTGGCAAGCACCCGGGACACCTGAGCGGGCCCCCTCTCTATCTTTCTCTCTCTCTATTTTCCTCTCTCTCTCCGTCTCCGCCCGCTGTCCATGTCTCGGGTCTCCGCCCGCTCCACGTCCGCCTTACACATGCGCACAACCACGGCCAGCACCAATGATCCTATAGCGAGGATCTTTGGCCAGCACATCATCGGCCGCGGTTGTGCACATGTGCCGCCCTGCACATGCGTACTGCCATTGCAACTGGTATAGTAGGCCACTTTCTCCCTCCCTTTGCATGGTGGGAGATCTGACCGCCATTGTTGAAAACCAACGCAGAATCACTCGTTTGAACTGGAGTAACTCCCTGGAGTAACTCCCTGGAGTAACTCCCTGGAGTAACTCCCTGGAGTAACTCTTGCTTCTTGGTTTCCTGGTCCTCCAAAAATATTCGAAATGGAATTTAAACAGAATTTAAACACCACCACCAAACTCTGGAAAAATAACAGCCTATTGCATTTTATCTGTTTATTTATAGTGTGTGTGTGTGTGTGTGTATATGGTCTATTGTAAATAGAAACAGTGAACTTTTATCTCCTGTTCTGTATTATGTTTACATATTCTGTTGTGCTGCAGCAAGCAAGAATTTCATTGTCCTCTGGGACACATGACAATAAAACTCTCTTGACTCTTGACTTGGACTTAAACAAAGAAAGGTTCTTGGGAGGGGGGGGGGAAAGTGCTACCTTAAATGTAATTGCTTCTGGTGGGTCCCTATAGTAGGGTGAAGACTATTCCATGCTTTAATTGTGCGGCAGAACTCCATGGAGCAGTCAACATCTCTGGATAGAAGAAATTGGGTGACGTTTCGGGTAGAGACCTTTCTTTAGATTTCCTCTGGTTTTAGTGTTTTAGTTTAATTTAAAAATACAGTGTGGAAACGGGCCCTTCGGCCCACCGAGTCCACGCCGACAACCGATCACCCGTACACTAGTTCTATCCCACACATTAGCAACGGAGGTCAAGAGTCAAGAGTGTTTTATTCTCTCATGTCCCAATGAAATCCTTACTTGCAGCAGCACAATAGAATATGTAAACATAGTACTTTGTAAACAATGTTATAAACGAGAAAACAAAACTGTATATTTATATATGAATATATAACTATATACACACATACACACAATTAATTTCCCTCCTGGGAATAATAAAGTTCTATTGTGTGTGTGTGTGTGTGTGTAGGAAAGAACTGCAGATGCTGGTTTAAACTGAAGATAGACACAAAAAGCTGGAGTAACTCAACAGGTCAGACAGAATCTCTGGACAAAAGGAAAATATTACGTTTTGGGTTGGGTCTGAAAAAGATTCCTGCACATATTTGCAATGTGGAAGGAAGCAAGAGCACCAGGAGAAAACCCATGCGATCAAAGAGAAAAGGAGCAAACCATACAGATAGCACCCATATTCAGGATCAATTCCGGGTATCTGGCAATTTTAGGCAGCAACTTTATGGCCAATGTACTGCCCCAGAGTCTTGAACTGAATTAAAACATACAGTAGCTGTAAAGGAGGACATGGCATCACTTAGAGATTTAAGACTGAAAATGAATAGTTTCTTTTTTTTTAGTAACCAAAGTTATCAACGTATAGTTTTTGTGTGTTGGAAAATAAAATATAGTGGCACAGCTGGTGGACTTGCTGCCTCACACGCCAGAGATCTGTGTTCGATCCTGTCCTCGGGCACTGTCTGTGTTGAATTTGCACATTCTCCCTGCAAGTATGTAGGTTTCCTCTCACATCCCAAAGATGCATTGGCTTTGTAGGTTAACTTGTGTCTGTAAAATTGCCCCTAATGTGTAGGGAGTGGGTGAGGAAAGTGGGATAACCGAACTTGTGTGAATGGGGAAACTCAGCGGGTGAGGCAGCATTCTATGGAATGAAAGAAATAGGCAACGTTTTGGGTCGAGACCCTTCTTTAAACTGATGTGAGGGTGCAGGGGGTGGGAAGAAGAAAGGAAGAGGCGGAGACAGTGGGCTGAGGGAGAGCTGGGAAGCAGAGGAGAAAGCAGGGACTACCTGAAATTGGAGGTCAATTTTCATACCGCTGGGGTGTAAACTGCCCAAGTAAATTATGAGGTGCTGCTCCTCAAATTTACGGTGGGCCTCACTCTGGCCATGGAGGAGGCCCAGGACAGAAAAGTCTGATTCGGAATGGGAGGGGGGTTTGAAGTGCTGAGCCACCGGGAGATCAGTTTGGTTATTGCAAACTGAGTGTAGGTGCTGTGCAAAACGATCGCCAAGCCTGCACTTGGTCTCACTGAGATTGATCATACGCTGAATAATCCAACCAGAAGTGGAAAGAAATAATAGAAATTGCATTCATTGCAATGTGTAAAAGGAGATGAGATACTGTATTGTAATTTTTCTGCATGTCATTGTGGTATATATCATGTCTTGATTGGTGAATATGTTTAGTTTGTGACTTTATTTGAAGCAGAAATAATATGTGAATGCTTCATTGACCATAATTCCGACGGGTAACTACACACTTCGCCCGAGCACATTATCGTATGTGTCATGCAAGCCATCTTAAATGACCACCTAAAGTGTCATTTGGAAACCTAAAAAGCTGCCTCGGTTACCCGGCTGGCAACAGGGAAAAAAATTTAAGCGAGAGCCCTGGAGGTACAACATGGAAACAGACCCTCCGGCCCACTGATTCCGCACAGACCAGTGATCCCCGTACACTAACACTATCCTACACACACTAGGTACAATTTACAATTTTTGCCAAAGCCAATTAACCTACAAACCTGTACGTCTTTGGAGTGGGTGGGGGAATCCAAAGCACCCAACCCCATGTGGTCACAGGGAGAACCTGCAAACTCTGTACAGACAGCACCCATAGTCGGATCGAACCTGGGTCTGTGGTGCCGTGAGGCTGCATATGTTCCGCCGCACCGCCCCAGTCTGTCACCAAACTCATGCTCATATATTTGTTCTATTTTCTTAAACAGGTGGATGTAATATTTGACGATGATGCTGGATTTCTAAATGCAATCAAGACCTTCATGGCAACTGCAAAACGGCCTGTTATACTCACCACGACTGGTTAGTTTTTGTAGTATTTTAAAGCAATGTGTTATTTCCTTGGTACGTTCGGCTCTTTCCTTTTTCACGCCAGGTGATTAATGACCAGAAGGCATTGATGAGATGACATCTGTGTGGTATTTTCCCCAATCAGTCGCTCTGTATGCAAAACACAAAGTGCTGGAGTAACTCAGCAGGTCAGGCAGCATCTGTGGAGGAAACTGGTAGAATGTTTCGAGTTGGGATCCTTGAGTCAAAATGTCTCCGATCCATTCCCTCCACAGATGCTCCCTGACCCACTTGACTCCTCCACATGTTTAAGAACAAACTGCAGATGCCGGTAAATTCGAAGGTAGACACAAAATGCTGGAGAAACTCAGCGGGCGAGACTGCATCTATGGAGAGAAGGTATTGGCGACGTTTCGGGACGAGACCCAAAGGGTCGCCTATTCCTTCTCTCCAGAGATGCTGCCCCACCCGCTGAGTTTCTCCAGCATTTTTACTCCTCCACAGAGCTGGTTGTAGCCGACTGTGTAAAGGCATCGCTGGTTAATTATTTATTGCAAATCTGCAACTTATTGACCCCTGTGTTTGCATTTGTTCCCTAGATCCTAATTTCAGCTTAATGTTTGAATGCTGCTTCGAAGAAATTCGTTTTAAAATGCCATCCCCGGTAAGTTTCTGATTTTTGATTGAAGTTGGTGATTAAATGTCTCTTCAATAGACTATAGGTGCAGGAGCAGGCCATTCGGCACCGCCATTCAATGTGATCATGGCTGACCATTCTTCAATGAAATGGCCTCTTGGGTGTCAAGACTAATACATAATTTCAGCTTGCCCTCTTCCTCCTTTTCTTCTCTCCCGCCCCCACCCCCCCTCCCCTCCTTGTGCCTCCACCCTAATGTACCCCCATTTTTCTCCCAATACTCGCCTGCTGTACCACTCCCACCTCCCTGTCCTCTTCCCACATATCCCTCCCTCTGGCTTCTCGTCATCTTTTCTACACCAGTCTTTGGTAGATGGGTGGAGCAAGTGACAATTAATCTCCGCCCCCCTATATCCACCAATTAATTGCCAGCCTTTATTACCCCCCCCCGCATATCTTTTCCAGCTTTCACCCCACTCCTGCATTGTCTGAAGAAGGGTCCTGTCCCGAAATGTCGCCTTTCCATTCCCCCCACGGACGATCCCTGACCTGCTGAGTGACTTCAGCACTTTGTGTTTTGCTTACGTTTCCAGCATCTGCTGTCTTGTCTATCTCTACTTAATGATAGTTGGTCATTACTGCGTCAGTGAGAATCGGTTCCTGTATTTCTAATCCACAAGTGACTACACTTTGGAAACTTAGATTTAGCAACATTTTGGATTTAGCAACTACAGATGTTCAAAGTCACTTTGGTTTGCGTCTGAGCCATAATCATACAGGATGGACACGAGCCCTTCGTTCCAACTCATCCATGCTGACCAAGATGCCCCAAATAAGCTCACCCCGTTTGCCCCTGTTTCTCCCATATCCCTCTAAACCTACTTGGGGAACAGCTTCTTCCCTACAACCGTCAGGCTGTTAAACATGACAATCACAAATAAGCTCTGAACTTCAATAATTATTATTATTTCATAACTAATGTGTGCGTGTGTGTGCGCCCCTCTGCCCCTCTGCCCCTCTGGCCCTCTGGCCCTGCACCAACCAACCAGTGGCCTCTGGTACAATAAGCCTCGTTGCTGCTACAACCCGGGCATAAAGTGAGCTGTGTGGAACATTTCAGAAGCCCTATACTCAGCTGCACGTTCAACTGTCGTTGCGATGTTCCCATGCTATTTTCAAGCCTTCTCCGTATTCTTCCAACCCATTTCGCACTTAATCTCTGACTCTGACGTTGTGTCATCTACGCATCAATCGGCAGTTAGTTGCTCCACATTTCACCAGTGCTTCGTCACTCTTCGATGCTATTTTAAGGAGCTAAACTTCCTCCTTTTCAGCGGACCAAAAAACAGCGAGAAACTGGCTGGTAGAAATTGACCGGATACGCAGCGTTTAAATGACTTGCGTCGACTCTTTTAAAAAAAAAAAAAAGACGACCTATTGTTAAACAGGGTAATTTTGATGCTGCAGGAAATCAGTCATTCAGCATTCAGACCGCACATGCTGCCAGAGATAGACAATAGTTATTTGGTCCCATTCCTCCTTGCATCGAATAATAAAAAGTACAGCACAGGAACAGGCTCTTCGGCCCACAATGTGTGTGCTGAACGTAATGCCAAAATAAACCCATCTCATCGACCTGCACCACTCCTTGTCATTTCTGTCGTTAACTGAAAATTGTGTGCGCAAAATTAATTCCAGACATTTACAGGAGAGAGTGCTCCTTCTGTGACTGATGGTGATAATTATCCAACATAATCATTTTGGCTGGTGCTTGTGATATCACCATGGAGGTAATCTTGCCCATACACTCAAGAAATGGCGCCTTAAAGCTGCCTTAAAGCGGCAGATACCTGGGTCAGACCCTGACTGCGCCGTGCAAACGCCGTCTGTATGCTCTCCATGTGACTGCGTGACTTTCCTCCGGGTGCTCCGCTTTCCTCCCACGCTCCAAGGACGAATAGGTTTGTCGGTTAATTGGCCACGGTAAAATTGTAAATGATCGCTAGTGTGTAGGATGGTGCTAGTGTACGGAGGTCATCACTGACTTGGTGGGCCCAGGGTCCTGTTTCCCTGCTGTATCTCTAAAGACTAAAGTAAAAGTCTAATCCGTCTGATCTGTTCTGATCCGTCCCGACGGCGGAGTTTTGATCGTTCCGGCGAGAGGGCTTAAACTGCGGACCGTCGGCAACGGTCCCGTTCAAAGGCCCCGACCATGGGCGAACAAAGGAGGAAGATGACTGAACTTTATTGCCTTCCATAAATAGACAATAGGTGCAGGAGTAGGCCATTCGGCCCTTCGAGCCAGCACCACCATTCAATGTGATCATGGCTGATCATCCCCAATCAGTACCCCGTTCCTGCCTTCTCCCCACATCCCCTGACTCCGCTATCTTTAAGAGCCATGTATAGCTCTCTCTTGAAAGCATCCAGAGAACTGGCCACCACCACCCTCTGAGGCAGAGAATTCCACAGACTCATAACTCTCTGTGTGAAAAAGTGTTTCCTTGTCTCCGTTCTAAATGGCTTACCCCTCATTCTTAAACTGTGGCCCCTGGTTCTGGACTCCCCCAACATCGGGAACATGTTTCCTGCCTCCAACATGTCCAAACCCTTAACAATCTGATATGTTTCAATGAGATCCCTCTCATCCTTCTAAACTCCAGAGTGTACAAGCCCAGCTGCTTAATTCTCTCAGCATACGACAGTCCCGCCATCCCGGGAATTAACCTTGTAAACCTATGCTGCACTCCCTCAATAGCAAGAATGTCCTTCCTCAAATTAGGGGGACCAAAACTGCACACAATACTCCAGGTGTGGTCTCACTAGGGCTCTGTACAACTGCAGAAGGACCTCTTTGCTCCTATACTCAACTCCTCTTGTTATAAAGGCCAACATGCCATTTGCTTTCTTCACTGCCTGCTGTACCTGCATGCTTACTTTCATAGACTGATGAACAAGGACCCCCAGATCCCGCTGTACTTTCCCTTTTCCCTTGACGCCATTTAGATAGTAATCTGCCTTCCTGTTTTTGCTACCAAAATGGATAATCTCACATTTATCCGCATTAAACTTCATCTGCCCACTCCCCCAACATGTCCAAGCCACCCTGCATTCTCATAGCATCCTCCTCACAGTTCACACTGCCACCCAGCTTTGTGTCATCTAGTTAACACTGCCACCGTGAGGAATGTTGATTCCACTGTGGTGGATGTTTATGTTAAACTTTATTTCATGTGCTGTGTGTATTTTTACGTTTTTACTTAGTATGGCTGTATGGTAACTCAAATTTCACTGTACCTTAATTGGCGCATGTGACAATTACATTGAATCTTGAATCTAACATTTGGATTGTGGTGAGGATGCAGTGAACATAAAGCGTGACCCAAGTGCATCAATTAGTGGTCTGTTTTCTTTTCCACCCACTAGGCAAACGTTGCCAGCTACCTCCAGCTCTTGTGTCTAGCTGAAAATTTAAGGACGGATATGAAGGATCTCGCTACACTCCTTGCTCTTAACAAATGTGACATTCGCCAAAGTATCCTCTACCTGCAGTTCTGGGTGAGAAGTGGCGGTGGCAACAAAGTGGACAAGCTTCTTCCCACTGAGAGTGAGTGTGCTATTACTGTTCGATTAGTTTTTTATGTGCGTGTGTGTATATGTGTATGTATATATGTATATGTGTATGTATATGTGTGTGTGTATATGTATATGTATATGTGTGTGTATATATATATATATGTGTGTGTGTGTGTGTATATATATGTGTGTGTGTGTGTATATATATATGTGTGTGTGTGTATATATATATATGTGTGTGTGTATCTATATTACTAAAAATCTGATCTTGACCGCTTTTGGCTCGCTGTGGTGTGATTTCCGAGAGAACGCTGCCACCTACGGCCGTCATTTTTGACCACCTCGCTCAGAGCCCCCCTCCGTCTTCCGGGACCGGAGGATTTTTCCCTTCTATGAAAAATCAGAGAGATATTAATGATTTAAAAAAATTCTCCATTCTCTCTGCTGCCCCCGCTGGCGGCAGGGAGGCGGGACTATAAATCCAGGTAGTGTAGTCCCTCACTCGGTCTCTGCCAGACCCAGGAAGCGAGAGGGTCACGGCTCTCTGAGCTGCGAATAACACTGAACGCACGTCCACACCACGGTGAGTCCCGTCGATGAGGCTGTAAGGTGGCTGCTGCCCAATTGTTTGCCTCGCCTTTTTAACGAGTTTGTGTTCACAAAATGGATTTTGGTTGTCAGGTGTCTGCTTGCTGCCCAATTGTTTGCCTTGGCTTGGCTTTTAAAATCGTTGCAACCATTGGCTGCCAACCCAAGAATCCATTCGGCCCACAATGTCTATACTAGCCCTCTGGAAACCAGCACCTTCGGCCCGTAACAACCAACACTAGCGCAACAGAAAGCCCCACCTCACTGGCGAGCAATATTGGAATTGTGTGTGCGTGTGTGTGTGTGTGAAATACACACGCGCACACACATATATATATAACAGTGAGACGGGTACATGGATAGGACAGGTTTGGAGGGATATGGACCAAACGCACGCAGGTGGGACTAGTGTAGCGGCGACATGTTGTCCGGTGTGGGCAAGTTGGGCAGAAGGGCCTCTTGTGTTTGCGTGATCCCCCCCCCCCCCCCCCCCCGACGTCCTTCTTAGACACTTAGACGTGTCTTCTTGGAGATTTTGAAGAGGGGATTAATCACTGGCCTGACCGAACAAGGCGTCCAGTTCTGTTCGGTGATCTTGTAAACCAAGTTTCCATGAACTTAAAGAAATCAACCAATTAATAATGCTCTACTAGAACCTTACTTGGGCAGACACTATCAGAATGAAGCTCCCTAAACCAATTAACCTACCATTGATATGCTTTCTTTTTTTTTTTTTTGGGAATTATCAAATAAAACCTTAATCGTTGCTGCTACATAACCATCAAAATCAGTAAAGTTCATGTGATAAGAGCAGAATTTGGCCATTTGGCCCATCAAGTCTGTTTTACATTTTAATCATGACTGATTTATCTTTCCCTCTCCTGCCTTCTCCCCATAACCCAGACACCCATGCTAATCATGAACCTGCCAATCTCCGCCTTAAAATATCCATTGACTTGGCCTCCACAACCTCGTGTGGCAATGAATTCCACAGATTCACCGCCCTCTGGCTAAAGAAAAATTTGTCCTCGTCTCCTTTCTAAAAGTATGTCCTTTTATTCTGAGTCTATGGCCTCTGGCCCTAGATTCTTAAAAAATAGCGGAGTCGGGGGATATGGGGAGAAGGCAGGAACGAGGTACTGATTGGGGATGATCAGCCATGATCACATTTAATGGCGGTGCTGGCTCGAAGGCCGAATGGCCTACTCCTGCACCTATTGTCTATTGACTCCCACTAGTGGAAACATCCTCTCCACATCAGAGAGAGATATTCTAAATCCTGCAAACCCCTATTATATATAGCCTGTCCATCACAAACACGCCTATCGACTTACCACCAGTGCTTCTTGCGGCTGAATGATTCCTAGATCTATAGGATCTTGTTTATGTTTATATAGCGTATTCCCACGTACGGCTACTTTAGATGTTGGGCCAGGTGGGTTTGAGGCTGCTCATGACCAATCGTGAAATTTGGACATTAGCAATGTGTTTGTACGCACTAAAATATGTCCTTATTGCAAAATAATAAATATGTTTTATCTTCCTTTTGTTTAAAAAAAAAAAAAAGTGATCTTTACATTTTAATATGCATCTCACCATAAACCAAAGTAATGTGTGTACTTCCAGCCTCAGCTGAGAAAGAACAGGTCAAGACGGCTGAAGATGCTGTGGAGAGATTGTCAAAGGGCAGCTCTGCTGTGAAGATGCGGGAGGTTCCCAAATGCAACACGGGATGTGCTGAGAACCTGCTTGGCTTCAAAGGCGATGCTGAACCTTCAAACGGCCTCTTTTCCATGTTTAAGGTAATGGCTCCCCGCTATCACTTAACATGTGTACTTTTCATATCAGGAAGGCTACAGCTCACCCCTCCATGACACACTAGTCAACCTGAGGAGCACCTTCAGCAACAGTCTGGTTCCACCAAGATGCAGTACAGAACGCCACTTTTTCCCGGTGGCTGTGGCTATCAAACCCCCCCCCCAGATTTTAGGAGAGTTTGAAAAAAACGTCATGTTGAAGACCTTATTCGACTATGTTGGAAGGGAGAATTTAAACTAGAACGGTTGGGGGGAGGGACTCAAATAGAGAAAGCTAATAGACCGTGTGTGAGGCAGGAGGCAGAGAAGGGAAGCACTCAGACCCAACATGTAGGGGAGAAAGAAGAAAAAGATAATAGAGAATAAGAGGTGGTGGGTTTCTTAAATGTGTATATTTTAATGCTAGGAGCATTGTAAGAAAGGTGGATGAGCTTAGAGCCTGGATTGACACCTGGACGTATGATGTTGTGGCGATCAGCGAAACATGGTTGCAGGATGGCTGTGATTGGAAACTAAATATTCCAGGATTTCGTTGCTTCAGGTGTGATAGAATTGGAGGGGCAAGAGGTGGAGGTGTTGCATTGCTTGTCAGGGATGATATTACAGCAGTGCTTTGGCAGAATAGATTAGAGGGCTTGTCTAGGGAGGCTATTTAGGTGGAACTGAGAAATGGGAAAGGTGCAGCAACACTTATAGGGGTGTATTATAGACCGCCAAATGGGGAGCGAGAATTGGAAGAGCAAATATGCAAGGAGATGGCAGATATTAGTAGTAAGCACAAGGTAGTGATTGTGGGAGATTTCAATTTTCCACACATAGACTGGGAAACACATTCTGTAAAAGGGCTGAATGGTTTGGAGTTTGTAAAATGTGTGCAGGATAGCTTTTTGCAGCAATACATAGAGGTACCTACTAGAGAAGGGGCAGTACTGGAACTCCTGTTAGGAAATGAGACGGGTCAGGTGGCGGAGGTATGTGTTGGGCAGCACTTCGGGTCCAGTGATCACAATACCATTAGTTTCAATATAATTATGGAGAAGGTCAGAACTGGACGAAGGGTTAAGATTTTTGATTGGAGAAAGGCTAACTTTGAGGAGATGCGAAAGGATTTAAAAGGAGTGAATTGGGACATTTTGTTTTATGAGAAGAATGTAGAAAAGAAATGGAGAACATTTAAAGGTGACATTTTAAGTATAGAATCTTTATGTCACACATGCACTGACTACACCGCCCAACACGGACTTCCATCTGTATATATGTATGTAGCGCCGCAGAATTTGTGCACCTATTTCCCCCCCCCCCATCTCCCTTCTGTTTTTTGTTTTTTCTGTTTCTTGTTTTTTGTGCTAAATGGTATGTATGCACTGAGTACGAGCAGCTTTCAGTTTCACTGTACATGTATAGTGACAATAAATGGCATATCTATATCTATCTATGTCCCTGTTTGGTTGAAAGGAAATAGTAATAATTGGAAAGAGCCATGGTTTTCAAGGGAAATTGGACACTTGGTTTGGAAAAAGAGAGAGATCTACAATAATTATAGGTAGCATGGAGTAAATGAGGTGCTTGAGGAGTATAAAGAATGTAAAAAGAATCTTAAGAAAGAAATTGGAAAAGCTAAAAGAAAATATGAGGTTGCTTTGGCAAGTAAGGTGAAAGTAAATCCAAAGGGTTTCTACAGCTATATTAATAGCAAAAGGATAACGAGGGACAAAATCGGTCCATAGAGAGTCAGAGTGGACAGCTTTCTGCAGATCCAAAAGAGATGGGGAGATATTGAACAATTTATTTTCCTTGGTATTCACCAAGGAGAAGGATATTGAATTATGTGAGGTAAGGGAAACAAGTAGAGTAGCTATGGAAAATATGAGATTCAAAGAAGAAGTACTGACACTTTTGAAAAATATAAAAGTGGATAAGTCTCCAGGTCCTGACAGGATATTCCCAAGGACATTGAGGGAAGTTAGTGTAGAAATAGCTGGGGCTATGACAGAAATATTTCAAATGTCATTAGAAACGGGAATAGTGCCAGAGGATTGGCGTACTGCGCATGTTGTTCCATTGTTTAAAAAGGGTTCTAAGAGTAAACCTGGCAATTATAGACCTGTTAGTTTGATGTCAGTGGTGGGCAAATTAATGGAAAGGATACTTAGAGATAATATATATAAGCATCTGGGTAAACAGGGTCTGATTAGGAACAGTCAACATGGATTTGTGCCTGGAAGGTCATGTTTGACTCGTCTTCTTGAATTTTTTGAAGAGGTTACTAGGGAAATTGATGAGGGTAAAGCGGTGGATGTTGTCTATCTGGACTTCAGTAAGGCCTTTGATAAGGTTCCACGTGGAAGGTTCAATTGTTGGGTATTAATGGAGGAGTAGCAAGATGGATTCAACAGTGGCTGAATGGGAGATACCAGAGAGTAATGGTGGATGGCTGTTTGTCAGGTTGGAGGCCAGTGACTAGTGGGGTGCCTCGGGGATCTGTGTTGGGTCCACTGTTGTTTGTCATATACATCAATGATCTGGATGATGGTGTGGTAAATTGGATTAGTAAGTATGCAGATGATACTAAGATAGGTGGTGTTGTGGGTAATGAAGTAGATTTTCAAAGTCTACAGAGAGATTTAGGCCATTTGGAAGAGTGGGCTGAAAGATGGCAGATGGAGTTTAATGCTGATAAGTGTGAGGTGCTACATCTTGGCAGGACAAATCAAAATAGGACATACATGGTAAATGGTAGCGAATTGAGGAATGCAGTTGAACAGAGGGATCTAGGAATAACTGTACATAGTTCCCTGAAGGTGGAATCTCGTGTAGAGGGTGGTAAAGAAAGTTTTTGGTGTGCTGGCCTTTATAAATCAGAGCATTGAGTATAGAAGTTGGGATGTAATGTTAAAATTGTACAAGGCATTGGTGAGGCCAATTCTGGAGTATGGTGTACAATTTTGGTCACCAAATTATTGGAAAGATGTCAACAAAATAGAGAGAGTACGGAGGAGATTTACTAGAATGTTGCCTGGGTTTCAGCAACTAGGTTACAGAGAAAGGTTTAACAAGTTAGTTCCTTATTCTTTGGAGCGCAGAAGGTTAAGGGGGGACTTGATAGAGGTCTTTAAAATAATGAGAGGGATAGACAGAGTTGACGTGGATAAGCTTTTTCCATTGAGAGTAGGGAAGATTCAAACAAGAGGGCATGATTGGAGAATTAAGGGACAGAAGTTTAGGGGTAACATGAGGGGGAACTTCTTTACTCAGAGTGGTAGCTATGCGGAATGAGCTTCCAGTGGAAGTGGTGGAGGCTGGTTCGATTTTATCATTTAAAAATAAATTGGATAGGTATATGGACGGGAAATGAATGGAGGGTTATGGTCTGAGTGCATGTAGATGGGACTAGGGGAGAATAAGTGTCCGGCAAGGACTAGATGGGCCGAGATGGCCTGTTTCTGTGCTGTAATTGTTATATGGTTATATGTTGAAGACTACCTTCGACTACCCTCGATTACGTACGAATAACATGCCGACCCACTTAGACTAAACCTACGATTAAAAAAAGTATCGATTTAAAAATTAAAAAAAAAAATCCACGGCGACCTTTTTTACTCGCGGGCATTTTTCAACATGTTGAAAAAAACGCCGCGACCTAGCTGAGGCATCGAGTACGCGGGGACTACTCTCGAGCATGAAGGAGAGTTACAAAGACCTCCTTGGACCTTGTCGACCATGCTGCGAGTATGAGTCGAGGCAAACTCTTCTGAACTCGCGGATTAGGTAGCCACAGTGGGACAGCCCCTTAACTCAATGGGTCAGACAGCAACCCTGGAGGATATGGATAGGTGGATTTTCTGCTCAGGACCCTTCTTCAGTGAGGAGATTAGTTTAACATGGCATCAAGTCTGACACGGACTTTGTGGGCCAAAGGGTCTATTCCTGTTCTGTACTGTTATATGTTGCAACAGAATATTATTGTTTATTGTTAGGTCAGTTGAACACAAGAGTTATGTTTCAGTAATAGGACATAGGTGAGACCACATCTGTAGGACTCTTTATTTAAGGAAGGGCATTAATGCATTGGAAGCATTTCAGAGAAAGTGTTGGAACATGTTCCAACCTGGCACTTGGAACGTATGCCTTGCTTTTGAGGAAAGATTGGATCATTTAGGATTACTTAAGGGCCTGTCCCACTGTACGAGGTAATTCAAGAGCTCTCCCGAGTTTAAAAAAAAAAAAATCTAACTCGTGGTAAGCACGTAGAATGTACGTTGCGAGTATGTCGGAGCTCGGGACGTCTTTTAACAGCTCGTAACGCTAACGGCAGGTACTCGGGGAAACGCGGTAAGTTCGTGAAGATTTTTCAACATGTTGAAAAATGCCCACGAGAGCCCCGAATACCTACGAGCGGCCATTACCGTAATTCTCCGAGTTCGAATCAGGGGAAACTCGGGACTTTTCCTCTTGTTCTAGAGCAGTGGTTCTTAACCTGGGGGTCGTGACCCCCTATGGGGGTCGTTTGGGGCTTTGCTGGGGGTCATGAAGGGAACACAAGTAACATATCAATTTTGTTGAGCCCATACATAGGAACCTAATAAAAGTACATACCACATACGGTATTTTGTTCGCGTATGCGCGTACTGGTGCCAAAAAGGTTAAGAACCACTGTCCTAGAGTCAGTAGCCTTCGATTTAAGACTAAAATAAGTAACTAATTTCCTTCAGATGGTCATGTCTTTGGAACCACCAAATGAAAGCAGAGTTTTTGAATGTTTTCAAGGTTGACGGATTCTTGATAAGCAAGGAGGTGAAAGGTCACTCGGCAGGGAAGTAAGGTTGGAAAAATCGTACCATACACGAGTACATTAGGTTGTGCGAAAAGGAGAAGGGAGACAAGAGTGCAGAATAGTGTTACAGCTATAGAGGAAGTGCAGAATAGTGTTACAGCTAAAAAATAGCTAGAGCATCAATGCGGTAGATTGGAAGATCTGGAATTCATCCTCGGTTTATCAGAAGTCTGCTCAAATAACAGTGGGGGAAGAAGTTGTTCTTGAATGTGGTGGTACGACCAGAAGCTTGTGTATTTACTGCCCCAGGGGCGAGGGGAGAAGAGAGAATCACTGGGATGTGAGTGGCCCTGGACGATGTTGGCTGCTGCCCTGAGGCTCACTATAATGGCAGCAATGAAAGTGTTTGCCTTGCACACTAACTACGCAGTAGGAGGCACAAGGACAGGGCTCTCGCTTAACTTTTTTTCTTTGTTGCCAGCTGGGCAACCTTGGCAGCTTTTTAGGTTGCCAAATGACAGTTTAGGTGGTCATTTAAGACGGCTTGCATGACACGTGCGATAATGTGCTCGGACGAAGTGCGTAGTTACCAGTCGGAATTATGCTCAATGAAGCATTCACATATTATTTCTGCCTCAAATAAAGCCACAAACTAAACATATTCACCAATCAAGACGCGATATATACCACAATGACATGCAGCAAAATTATAATACAGTATCTCAACTCTTTTTACACATTGCAATGAATGCAATTTTTATTATTTCTTTCCACTTCCAAACATAAATGTGGTTGGATTATTCAGTGTATGATCAACGTGTCAATAACTCCTGGACCTTGATAACATATATGCTTAACCATGCACACTACAGATTGATGCAAGCATGTTTTCTGTGAAGGACCGAACATTATCATGACATGGCCATAGCATGGGTCGTTATTGCTATTGGTACAGAAACACTCTCGCTTCCCACACAATTTATCCACAACAAAATATACAGGTTGCAAGGAATTTTCTAAAGGCATTTGATGATAATAGCTGACAAAACTGACTGTACCCATCTGACAGGTTAAACATTACACTAACTAACAAGAAATGGCCAAAGGACATAACTACAGCAAATGTTCTTTTGGTAATATATTTAAAGGTGTCAAGATGCCACATTACCGGACATTCAGATTAGTTGTATGTGTTGTGAACAGCAATGAAGATACCCAGTTTGTAAGCAACAAATTAAAAAAAAAATATATATCTTTTAGCTTTTAGCTTTTTCCATCATTCCCACTTCAGAATTAATATTAAAAGTTCAACTGAAATATTTCCTGACCAGAATTGTGATGTATATGACTGACTAGAAGTAAAACCTGGATAAATCCAACGTATGGTTGTGAATGTTGCTCATTAAATAACTACAGTACTGATACTCCATATTAAGAGCATTGATTTGCCGTTAAAATGAATTCTGTAATAATTTGTCAACAGTAGCAGTGACAATCGAACACTGCGGTTTTAATGATTCACGTGTTCACAATTTAATTAATCCATCTTTATGGATTAAAACAAATAATAACATTGGGAATTAAAAACATAGTCAATGTTCGCTCTGAAGACAATTCCAGCACAATAGGGTCGGGGGATTAGTGCGTGTTGGTTAGAGTAGGTAAAATTGTGAGGGGAGAGCGCGGGGGATGACAGTGGGTTGAATGGGGGGGGACCTGTGCAGGATGGATTGGGGGGGGTGCAGTGCAGGATGAAGGGGTGAGCAGTGCAGGATGGATGGGAAGGGGGGTCGGTACAGGATGAATTGGGGGACCAGTGTAGGATTGATGGGGAGTGGCAGGAGAATCAATGCGAGGTGGACAGGGAGATAGATCAGTGCAGGATGAATAGATAGGGGGATGGGGGGTAGATGAGGAGGGGAGCACAGGGGATGTCAGTGAGGACTGAATAGAGGCAGGAATGGGGATCAGTGCGGGATGGAGAGGATAAGGGGAGTGGAGGGGGGCGTACGAGAGAGAGAGAGGAAGGGAAAGGGGCAGAGGTGGGAAGGAAGGTCAGCGCTCTTCGGACAACACTGGCATCATCGCTCAAATCGCTATCAAAATATGGAGGCGATCGGGTGACACAATATCTTGGCGGCCGCATGCGCATGCACACACTCACACACGCGCGAGACTTCGGAGGCCCTGTGAACAGTAATTTCAGCTCAATCCAGCGCTAAATGCAGCTCAACTCTGCCTGTCTCGCCTACCGCCCTGTCTCAATCCAGACGGGAACAGGCAGAGTTGAGCTGGGTTTAGCGCTGCTTCTTTGCGCTGGCTGGGGGCACCGCGCCCGTCTGACTCCTGACGTCTCTGGCCATCCCCGGGCGTGGGGAGGCTCTCGGGTGGGGACGGGGATGGTCCAGTGGCGGTTCGGCAGCGCCTGGCTGCGGTGCAGGTCTACCGAGGGTGTTTTGGCACGTCTCCCTCCTCCAATCACCGCGCTCTATCCTCAGCCCCCCTGCCCCCCACTTCCGCCACTGACCGACACCTCCCTCCTCCAAGGGTTTGTTTTGAAAGCGCCGTTGGCAGAGTGGCAGCAGCGGCTGCTAACAGCAAAGATCCTATAGCATTATCAGGCCGGGCGGGGTGCAGGAGGAGGAGGAGGAGATGTAGCCGCCGCTGCTGCTGTGCGGGGCCCGTCATTCCCTCCGACCCTCCGTTACGCCACACTTAGCATCTTTCCCACGGTATATCTTCGGTATAAACCAAGTTGCCAAGCCGGGCATAATGACTCGCCATTTAGGTTACCCGGCGGCACTTTGAGTGGTCAGTGGCACCCGGGCAACCGCTAATTTCGAGCCCTGAAGGAACTGCAGGTGCTGGAATCTTGAGCAAAGCGCAAAGTGCTGGAATAACTCGGCACGTCAGGCAGCATTTGTGGAGGGAATGGGCAGGAGATGTTTCGGTTGGGACCCTTCTTGGGATGTGCTTTTGTAAGAGAGTGTGTGGGTGGTGTCTGAGGCTGCGTTGTACTGGGAGGGTGGGTAAGTTCATGTTCATTTATTGTCACATACACCAATTAGGGTAGTGAAATTCACTGGCCAGGTCAGTCATACAATTAAAAAAGCGACAGACTCATAAAAGCACTTTTTAACATAAACATCCATCACAGTGACTCCTACACATTCCTCACTGTGATGGAAGGCGAAAGTAAAGTTCCAAGTCCTTCCCTTGTTGTTCTTCCTTGGCCTCGAGCCCCCCCCCCCCCCCCCGTCAAGGCGTTCAGCTCCCCCGCGCCGAGCAATCAAACCTCGCATCGGGGCTGGTCGAGCCTCTGCGGCGTTGGAGCTCCCGTCTAGCCTCTCCCGAGACTGCGAGCTCTTGATGGTAAGTAAGTCCGCAGGCCGCGGTGGGAGCGATCCCAGGCAAGGGATCCGCTCCGATGGTAAGTCCGCGCCCCGCGGTGGGGCTCACGACAGTCCGAGCGGCTTCCAGCTCCAGTGATGGTAGGCCGCAGAGCCTGGAGAATGTGATCCGAATATTGATCACATCTCCGGGAAGGTAAGGACCTGGAAAAAAAGGTTCCCCCGACCCCTCCCCCACCCCCCCATAAAACAAACAGAACATTAAAACAAACTTTAAACAAACACTAAAAATAACAAAAAAAAGGTGTAGGGGTGGGGATGCCACAGCCATTGTTCTCCTGTTACTGATCTGTGCCCCTGCCATTTGTGATCTGTGTTGCAGCGCGACCTCCTCACCCTGGAGCAGTGGCGAAGACAAGTGCAGGTCCTGCTGGAGTTCCAGCGGCGGCGACTAGACTTCATCTTCAGCAGCCTGGAGTTCCTTCTGCCCCTTCCACAGCGCGTCGTTCCCCATCCAAAGAAGCCGGAGAACGAGATCGGCCCTTCCGCCCGCAATCCCCAACAGAAAGCCGGTGGTTTCCCGGCCAACTCCAGCCCCGTAAAAATCCCAGGCAGGACGAAGCACTGCAGGAAATCTGCCCTGTTCGACGACAGTGACTTGTTTGACCGAGAGCTGAATGACAGCAGTGTGTTTGTTACGTTGCCAAATGTAACGTCTACCTCATCGTGTGCTGTCGACAAGGTGGTGTCAGGAGGCCGTGCGAGTGCAGCGAATGAGAACGTCCCCCCCGAGAGCAGGTCTGGCCCCTCAGTCGGCACGGTAAAGAAGCCGAGGACATTGGCACAAAAGAGGTGCAGCAAGTTAGTGTCGTCGTGCCTGGGGTCGCTGGCCACGTTTGCCGACACGCTCTCGTTCCTGGACTCCTACCTCAGCGGCGGGGCCGGGGAGAGCGAGGGTTTGTGTGGACGGAGCAGTTACCACTGGGCCGCAGCGCAGATTAAAACGGGCATGTTGGATGAGCGGAGGCTGGAGCGGGGAGACTGGTGGAGCTTCCGCCGCCTCGGGGAGGTGAGAGCCGACGTGGAAGCCTTGAGCTGGAGTCAATGCCGCTCACAGATTACAAGAACCCTGGACTCGTCCGGCACCAAGTGCACAGAGCCGGGCGTGGAGGCGATGCAGGAGCTCACGCTACACGTTCCAAATCACCCAAACAGCAACACCACCTTCACAGATCACCTGCACTACCACAACAGGTGTGTTTAGTTTATTGTCACGTGTGCTGAGGTACAATAGACAATAGGTGCAGTAGTAGGCCATTCGGCCCGTCGAGGCAGCACCGCCATTCAATGTGATCATGGCTGATCATCCCCAATCAGTACCCCGTTCCTGCTTTCTCCCTATATCACCTGACTCCACTATTTTTAAGAACCATATCTAGCTCTCTCTTGAAAGCATCCAGAGAAGCTGCCTCCACCGCCCTCTGAGGCAGAGAATTCCACAGACTCACAACTCTCTGTGTGAAAAAGTGTTTCCTCGTCTCCGTTCTAAATGGCATACTCCTTATTCTTAAACTGTGGCCCCTGGTTCTGGACTCCCCCAACATCGGGAAAATGTTTCCTGCCTCTAGCGTGTCCAAGCCCTTAACAATCTTATATGTTTCAATGAGATGCCCTCTCATCATTCTAAACTCCAGGGTGTACAAGCCCAGCTGCTCCATTCTCTCAGCAGATGACAGTTCCGCCATCCCGGGAATTAACCTTGTAAACCTACGCTGCACTCCCTCAATAGCAAGAATGTCCTTCCTCGAGTACAACAAAAGGCTTTTGTTCTGTGCTATCCAGCCAGCACACCCTTCCATATCTCTGTGTGTGTGTGTGTGTGTGTGTGTGTCTCTCTCTCTCCCCTGACTCAGTCTGAAGAAAGGTCTCGACCCGAAACGTCACCCATTCCTTCTCTCCAGAGATGCTGCCTGTCCCGCTGAGTTACTCCAGCATTTTGTGTCTACAGTGTAAAGCAGCACCTTCAATTCCTTCCTAAAGAGTGGAAAGACATTACAGATTTCAATCGATCCATTCACAGTGTACAGATATGTAACTGTACACTGATTGTAATCATGTATTAATAATAGGCCTTTCTCACGGGGCGACTTGACGCAAGATGTAACCAGAGTGAAGTGGTCGTGGTCTAGCACGATATCACACGATATAACGGGGGGTAGACAAAGAGTTCCCACGGTACTCGGCATTTCTGTTATTTGTGCGAGTGACTTGTCCGTCTCCCGAGCTTTCCCATCAAATCTTGAATGACCATTGTAAACTGTCAAGTGTAATTAAATCACCACGTGGCACAAATGATGGGGGAGAGAGAGAGAAATTAGGGGAGACGTATATACACACACAAAGCAGAGTTTTACTGTGTATGTGGGAGACACAGGTGGACTGAGCACAGTACCTCGGTCTTACTGTGTGTGGGAGAGGGGGAGAAAGAGACGTACACTCACAGAGGCAGAGTCTCTCAGCCTGTGTGAGAGGGAGGGAGGGAGAGAGAGAGAGGCACACACAAGGTGGATGTGAAATCTCACCTGCCTGTTTCAGTGACAGACACCCGCCACCAGTAAATGAAGACACCCCCATCTGTCTCTCCCTCTACTCCCCCACCTTTCCCTCCCAACTCCAGTCCCGTCCCGACCCCCTGGGAAACTGAAGGGAGCAACAATTAACTGCTGCCTGCCCGCTGAGTTAAAGAGTTCCCACGGTAGTAAGACGATGTTAGTTGCGCCCAAGTTTAAATTTCCAACGTGTGTTTCAGAGTAAAGAGTCAGCGCAGAATCCTTGATAATCAAAAACTGTCTGAATCAGCAAGTTAGACACAAAATGCTGGAGTAACTCAGCGGGCCAAGCAGCATCTCTGGAGAAAAGGAATAGATTCCATTTTTGGTCGGGACCCTTCTTCGGGATGATTGTAGGGGGGAACTGGAAGCAAGAAAAGACCAGGACAAATCAGGGCCAACAACAGATGACCTCAGCAGTTGATGTCCATATGCAAATCTTTATTTTTTAAATTCAATCCCACAGAAGACAATTTTTACTCACCTTCTGTCCCCTCTGTCCAGCTTCCGGGTTCACCGTTCGCAGGAGTTCCCACGGTAAACGCAAGAGTCAGTACGGATATCGCACTGGCCACTACGTGCATATAATGTTGCAATGTTCAACCACAAGTGTACAAGTCACTCTTGGAGAAATTCAAGCTTGTTTGAATTTTCTCCCGAGTCACCAAGTTACACGAGTACCTGCCGTTAGCGCCACGGTGGTCCACGAATGCCGTACGGTTATCGCAAGAGGTTCCCACGATGTTCAACTCTGGTTAACTCTTGCGTCAAGTCGCCCCGTGAGAAAGGGGTTTAAGGGAATAAAGTTTAGTGCAAGACAAAGCCAGTAATGTCCGATCAAAGATAGTTCAAGGGTCACCATTAAGGTAGATAGTAGTTCAGGACTGCTCTCTAGTTGTGGTAGGATAGTTTAGTTGCCTGATAACTGCTGGGAAGAAACTGTCCCTGGATCTGAAGGCGTGTGTTTTCACACTTCTGTACCTCTTGCCCAATGGGAGAGGGGAGAAGAGGGAGTGGCCGGGGTGCGACTCTTGTTTGTGCTCTGCTTATTTTAGAGATACAGCGCAGAATTAGGCCCTTCGGCCCAACAAGTCCACGCCGACCTGTGATCGCCCCATACACCAGCACAGTTCTACACGTGCAAACTCCATACAGACAGCACCCACAGTCGGGATTGAACCCGGGTCTCTGGCACTGAGGGGCAGCAACTCTACTGCTGTGCTACCATGCTGCTTCATATCTTTTATAATTTATAGACACAGACTGCTGGAGTAACTCAGCGGATCGGGCAGTATCTCTGGAGAACATGGATGGGTGACATTTCAGGTCAGACTTCAGACGGTTCTGAAGAAGGGTCCCTCCTCAAAACGTCACCTATCATTTCTCTCTAGAGATGCTGCCTGAATTCCTGTTACTCCAGCATTTTGTGTCTATCTTTGGTATAAACCTGCATCTGTAGTTCGTTGTTTCTACATTGTGCCTATTGTAACTACTTGGCAGGTCTGGGTGGGTGTACTTCCCCTTCTCCATATTTCATTGTCATGTTTAGGTTTATTAATCTCACTCTTGCCATTTTTAATAACGTGATCTCCCAAGTATTTCCCAGATATTCTGTCACCTTTTCTAAGTTGATGCCTCATCTCCTGCATTTCCTTATTCTCATTCCCTCTAAATTCTGTTGATGTGACATCTCTGTCCTGAGGAAGTATCTGTAACTGACAGAATATTTCCACATTACGCTGACTTGAGGAATCGCAGATGCTGAAATCTTGAGTGCAACACAGAGTGCTGGAGTAACTCAGCGGGTCAGGCAGCATCTGTGGAGAACATGGATAGGTGACGTTTCACAGAGTGCTGGAGTAACTCAGTGGGTGCAGCAGCATCTGTGGAGAAAATGGATAGGTGACGTTTCACAGAGTGCTGGAGTAACTCAGCGGGTCAGGCAGCATCTGTGGAGAACATGGATAGGTGACCTTTCACAGAGTGCTGGAGTAACTCAGCGGGTCAGGCAGCATCTGTGGAGAACATGGATAGGTGACGTTTCACAGAGTGCTGGAGCTCAGCGGTGCATATCTATGGAGCTAAGGAAATAGGCACGTTTCGGGTCGAAACCCTCCAGTTTCGGCCCGAAACGTTGCCATTTCCTGTTCGGCCCGAAACATGGATAGGTTTCCTTAGCTCCATAGATGCTGCTGCACCATTACTCAGCGGGTCAGGCAGCATCTGTGGAGAACATGGATAGGTGACGTTTCACAGAGTGCTGGAGTAACTCAGTGGGTCAGGCAGCATCTGTGGAGAACATGGATAGGTGACGTTTCACAGAGTGCTGGAGTAACTCAGCGGGTCAGGCAGCATCTGTGGAGAACATGGATAGGTGATGTTTCACAGAGTGCTGGAGTAAGTCAGCGGGTCAGGCAGCATCTGTGGAGAACATGAATAGGTGACATTTCGGGACAGAACCCTCTTCAGACGGAAGGTTCCCGAACTGAAACATTGCCTATCCATGTCCTCCGGAGATGCTGCGTGACCCACTGAGTCACTCCAATACTTTGTGTTCTCCACTTTTCTTCTTCTGTTTGGTCCTAATGAAAGGACTTTGGGTTCAGTCCAAGCTAAACCCTAACCTTGTCTCCTGGTTTCAACATTCCTCACTTGAAGATAATTTTTGTCGACCTTGGGATATTCTGTGGTTGTGAGTTCTTCTCTTTGTTCGAAAAAATGTGGAAGTTCAGTAAACCTCAGTTCTGTGATGCCACAAATAGAATCTGTTCCAATCGCTGACGGTATTTAGCTGCTGACATTTGTTCTCTGTAGGATGATGTTCCTCAAAATCCAGGAACCGTCTCATGTGAGCTGAGTGTACAGAATTCACACCACTGACAGTTTGTGTTAAAATTCCTCTTCTACAATCTGGCACTCCTTGTATGAAAGGCAGTAGCTGGCCCAGAATGCCGGCATCGATGCTGGTTAGTAACAAGCTGAAAACTTTGAGCTTTGCTTAGAATGAGCGGGACCTGCAGACTTCACTGTCCGGGTCTTGGCGCTGTAAGACATCCTTCTGGCTTGCTGTAAGGCAGCAACTCTACTGCTGTGCCACCATGTGGCCCCATAATCCAATCTATTCACTCTGGAGAGTCCCACCTCCATGGTCACCATTCCTTCCTAGCATCACCTAATTTGCAATGCAAAGCCTCAGCACCCACCATGTGGGATTGGGGTCGAGACCCTTCAGCATTTCAAAAGTAGAGGTTGTCAGAAGGGTCTCGACCCGAAACGTCGCCTATTTCCTTCGCTCCATAGATGCTGCCTCACCCACTGAGTTTCTCCAGCATTTTTGTCTACCTTTGATTTTCCAGCATCTGCAATTCTTTCTTAAACGTGGGGTTGCGGGGTGTGTTTCCATCTGAAGGTAGAGACAAAATGCTGGAGTAACTCAGCGGGACAGGCAGCATCTCTGGAGAGAAGGAATGGGTGACCTTTGGGCTCGAGACTCTTCTTCAGACGGTCTCAACCCGAAACGTCACCCATTCCTCCTCTCTGGGGATGCTGCCTGTCCCGTTGAGTTACTCCAGAATTTTGTGTCTTTTTTTTTATTATGACGTGTAACTTCTCTACTTTTGAAATGCTGACACTCATAAGCTTTTTCAACCCACAAACTCCTTATGAAAAATTCTACTCTATCCATGATTTACGCCTGTTCCATATTTCCCCCCCATCACCTGCAGGACCAATTGCAGATTAATTATTGGTTCATCCGATTGATAAAATGGTGCTTAAAAAAAACTGCAGATGCTGGAAAAATCAAAGGTAGACAAAAATGCTGGAGAAACTCAGCGGGTGAGGCAGCATCTATGGAGCGAAGGAATAGGCGACGTTTCGGGGCGAGACTCTTTTTCAGACTGATAAAATGGCGCTGGAATGTAGCAAATCTTTGTCTGCCTCCCCCACAGATCCCCTCCTATTACATCTGTTACAATCATTAATATTCTCCCTTGCGCTACCTGGATGTACTTGTACAAAGTATGACCTGGCTGGATAGCACAGAACACTTTTTCACTGTCTCCCCCACCCCGCCTCAGCTAAAGGTAGTTTAAATAAAACGCTGACATTTATTTCTCTTTCAGCACTGCATCTAAAAGAATCGATGTTCTCCAAACAGTATTCTCCAACAGCAAGGTGTCTGTGGGACTGGGTCACAGGCGAGCGAGTGCCACAGAGTATCTGCCAGCTCTCCGTACCATCTGCAGGGCAGAGAAACTGAAGGAGCAGGGCAAAGCAAAGCGCAGGTATGGATCCTTGCCGCATTCTTTTAGTTAAGAGATACAGGTACAGCGCGGAATCAGGCCCTTCGGCCCACCGAATCCGTGCTGACCAGCGATCCCCGCACATTTACACTATCCTACACACACACTAGGGACAATTTACGATTTTACCAAGCCAATTAACCTACAAAGCTGTACGTCTTTGGAGTGTGCAAGGAAGCCAGTGATCCCAGAGAAAACCCACGCAGGTCACTGGGAGAACGTGCAAACTCCGCACAGACAGCATCTGTAGTCAGGATTGAACCCGGGCGTCTGGCGCTGTGAGGCAGAAACTCCACCGCTGCACCATTCTGTCGTGATTCTGTGCCTGAAATAAGCCTGCACTGCCTGGACCAGTGCACACCTCTATTGGCAAGAGATGCATCTTATCTTAAGGTTAAATTTAGCCTTGTCTGACCTGCCAGACATTGACCCACCCCCCACTACAAAGTATGAAGAAGAGTACTAACCTGAAGGGTACTGCCTGTCCATGTTCTCCAGAGATGCTGCCTGACCCGTTACATTACTCCAGCACTCTGTGTTTTTGCTGAAGATTGCAGCATCTATCGTATCTGCCTCCACCACCACCCCTGGCAGCACTTTCCAGGCACCCGCCACCTTTGATTTTGTTTTTTTAAAACATGCCCTCCATATCTGCTTTAAACTTTGCTCCTCTCACCTTAAAGCTCTACGACATTTCCATCTTGGGAGAGGGGAAATGATTTTGACTATTGACCCTATCTATGCCTCGGATAATTTTATATACTTCTATCACCACCCCCTGAAAGGGTGGGAATCTTGTTGGATCTACCTCTTGCAGGTACAGGGATTACTGATCTGGAGAGAATGACAGGGAGATGGGTTGGTCAGGGAGGGCTTGGGGAAGGGAGATGGAGCTGGAGAGGGAAGGGAGAAATCTTGGTGGACTTGTCTCCTCCAGGTACAGGGAAGACTGATAAAGGACCTTTGTGTCGGCCTTAATTTGGAACTTGCACTGTGCAGAAATTCATATCCACGGCATCTGCCGTCTCTTTCAAGTGTTAACTTGTACTTGTTGCATTTATTTTTGCACGCTTTAAAAAGTGAAAAGCTGTTCGTGTTTTCCAGGTTTCTGCACTATTTGGATGGGGTGCACATGGAACTGCCTAAAATCACATTGGAATCCCTGGCAGCAGACTTCCCCTGAGCTGATGGCACTATTATCTGTACAGTAAATTACTATGCCTGGACGACAAGACCATCTTTGGGGGTGGTTTGCCCCTGCTCCCTTTTGGTTCCTGTTTTCGTGTGTGTGTGTGTTTGTCTGAATGTATGAATTTTTTTGTACAGTAAAGTGATGTGAATCTTTGTAACAGAATAGTGGGTAATCGTAATTTAATTGCTGCGGACAACCTCATCCTGCTGTCGAAGAATGTAAAAACCAAGTTGTTGGTGCTGTCTGTTCATAACATGTGTGGAGAATAAACTAAATCATTGCCCTTCAATCCTGCTTTTACAAACGCCCGCCACAACTCCACCCAATAATCTTTATGACGGGTGGAGGTGGTTTGATTTTGCAGCGTAACTGAGACAAACAATTTAAATATACTTTAGTTTAGAGATGATGCAGCGCTGACCAGGTCCGCACTGACCCCCGATCCCTGCATTTTAACACTATCCTACACACTCACACGAGGGACAATTTTTACATTTACCAAGCCTACATACCTGCACGTCTTTGGAGTGTGGGAGGAAATCGAAGATCTCGGAGAAAACCCATGCGGTCACGGGAAGAACATACAAACTCCATACAGGCAGCACCCAAAGTCGGGATCAAACCTGGGTCTCCAGCGCTGTAAGACAGCAACTCTACCGTTGCACCACCTTTGTGTTGTGGTCACTCGATGGGAGCATAAACCCAAATATTTTTTTTATAAAATAACATTTCTCACCATTTTGGGGAATAAAATAGAGCAACACTGTTGCGCAACGTTAGAGCTGCTGCCTCTCAGCGCCAGAGACCCAGGTTTTATCCTAACTACAGGTGATGTACATAGTTTGTGCGTTCTCCCTGTGACTGCGTGGGTGTCCTACATCCCAAAGACGTGCGGGTTTGTAGGTTAATCAGCCCTCTGTAAAGTGGCCCTAGTGTGTCGGATAGAACTAGTGTTGGGTCAGCATGGACTTGATGGGCCGAAGGCTCTGTTTTCATGCTGTATCTCTAAACTAAAGTTTTTTTTGTTTTTAATTAACTAAAAAAAAATCCCCTCCACTTTGATTCATTATTCCCTTCCCCTCTCAACCAGCACAACTGCTGGTTATATATCAGCCATAAGTGTTTCGGACAGGACTGGAAATAAAGCAGGTTGCTTAACAGTGACTTCCTCATGCAAGGCTGACCCTAAGCAGCCTGTAACTAAGTTACTATTGGGAATGGCCATCAAATGGAGGATAAAATATTATCTGAAATTGTGAATGACTGAGATTCATCATGTTTTCCACTAAAATGTTTTAAATTCCCCATTTTTATGTCAGGAGTATTATATAGAATTAAAGCACCCCGGTATTGTATGGGGCGATTGTACAGTATTCTGACGTAAGGTATCGAATTAAATAAATCAGAGTCATGCCTATAAACTGCAAACTTCACTTGGTTGCCTGCAAGCCTTGCCACAGTGTCGGTATCGTTATCCCAGGATTCTACCTTGGTCTAGACCTCCCTGGCAATGTTCTTGACGGCTTTACAAAGGCTGTAAGTAGATTCATTGTACTGCTCAATTGTGTGACTTGTTGGGGGAACACTCGTAGTCTTGAAGACGCAAGGAACTGCGGATGGTGTAAACCTTGAGCGGAAAATAAACTAATTGTGTGGGAAGGAATTGCAGACGCTGGCTTACACCAAACATAAACACAAAATGCTGGAGTCTCAGCGGGACAGGCGGCATCTCTGGTTGGAAGAAGTGGGTGATGTTTTGGGTGGTGTCCCTTCAGACTGCTGGAGAATGGCACCGTTTCGGGTTGGGACCTTTCATCAGACTAGTATTGTCTTTGGCACATGTTTCTCTACAGGCTAATGGGCCTGTCCCACTTAGGCGAGTTTTTGGGCGACTGCCGAAGAATTTTCAGCGACAATTTTTGCTGTCGCTGAAAAGTGGCGACAATATTTGTTGTCGTAGGTTGTCGCCAGGTGTCGTAGGTGAATTCCAATAAAACTAGTCCCTGGCAGTTGGCCTTAGGCATAAATCTCCGAGTTCGAATCAGGGCAAACTCGGGAGCACTCTTGGAATGAACTTGTATCGGGGGACAGGGGTTTTAGAGATACTGCACAGAAACAGGCTCTTTGACACACTAGGGGCAATTTACAGAGGTTAATTAACCTACAAACCTGCACGTCTTTAGGATGTGGGAGGAAATTGGAGCACCTGGAGAAAACCGATACCACTCCAGGGAGAATGTACAAACAGACGGAATCAAACTCGCATTAACTGTATCAGTAACTCCAGTGAAGTATTTTAATGATAAATACACAATCAAAGCAATACAAGGGGAAAAATACAATCACCTGAGACTAATAGAATTTTAAAGATTTGCATTTCTGTAGCACCATTGGTTCCAAAGAGGTTCCTGCTCCACTGTTTGATCTTCTCCGTACATTTAATGTTCTGTTTTTATCCATAAAATGCCTCACAGCCACCAATAAAGTTTAGAGATACAGCATGGAAACTGGTTCTACAGCCCACAACAATCGGTCATCACCCGCGTGCATTAGCACTGTCCTATACACTAGGGGCAATTATACCAAGCCAATTAACCTACAAACTACACAGTCCCCGTGGTCATGATGGAATCTGGCGCTGTAAGGTCACTGGCGCTGTGAGGCAGCGAATCTACCGCTGTGCCATCAAGCTTTTGAGTGAAATTAAAAAACCCAGAAATGGTGGAAATGCCACAGGTTTCATTGTGAAACTGGGTTGAATCAGAAACAGGCCAAAATCAAACCAGTCGCGGTGATTTGTGCACCTTGGTATAATGTTATGTTGGCAGTCAGGTATTCACCAGGGAAGCAGCACAAGAATCTTAAGTGTGAGCCGGGAAAAGAATCAGCGGATGAGGCAGCATCTATGGAGCGAAGGAAATAGGTGCCGTTTCTTTGAGGTCTCGATGCGAAACTGGAATTCTCTGCCTCAGAGACAGGTTCTCTGGATGCTTTCAAAAGAGAGCTAGATAGGGCTCTTAGAAAATAGTGGGGTCAGGGGATATGGGGAGAAGGCAGGAACGGGGTACTGATGGGGATGATCAGCCATGATTACATTGAATTGCTCGAATGGCCTACTCCTGCACCTATTGTCTATTGAAACTTCACCTATTCCTTCGCTCCTCATAGGTGCTGCCTCACCTGCTAAGTTTCTCCAGCATTTTTCGATTTTTCCAGCATCTGCAGTTCTTTCTTAAACAGGGACAAGAATCAAATCGGAGAAGTTCTGTCTGATTCTCCCCTCGATGCCAGTGGTGACAAGAAGGGCCGGCTCCAACTGTAATGATGTTTAAGAATCGTTGAAGAGAAATTCGTAGAAAGCGATGGCCTGCAGTAACGCGTCGCACATCTCCTCCCCGCGGTCTGGCCCCGCTTTGTGGAACAGCCTCCTGTAGCGGGCAAGTGTGTCATGGGGAAATAGGACCCTTGGGTTCTCGTGCGTCACTGAGTCCGCCATCAGCTGCTGAACCAGCTCCCTGCCGCTGGTGCGGGCCTCGCCCACCATCAGCTGGAAGTGTTTGCCCACGGCCGTGCGCACCACACTCAGCACCCGGTGCTGCCCGTCCCGCGGGAAGTGCGGGCTCAACAAGCCGTGCAGCATGGCTTCCACCGTGCGCAGGTGTAACGTCACCGGGAACAGGTTGGCGTTCTGTGTCGAGATGCCGGGCTTCTCCAGGACGTAGAAATCGGCAGCGGGGATGTTCGACACGGCTGAGGAAATCTGGAAAAGATTAGGACACCGATCAGACGGCACAGGGGCTGGGACAGGCCCTTCGGCCCACAATGTCCGTGTTGTAAATGTGATGCCAACATGAAAGACAGAAAATAGGTGCAGGAGGAAGCCATATCCCTTGACTCTAGCCCCTAGTAATGAAGTAATCTCTGGATGCATGAAGCTAGATATAGACAATGGACAGTAGGTGCAGGAGTAGGCCATTCGGTCTTTCGAGCCAGCACCGCCATTCAAAGTGATCATGGCTGATCATCCCCAATCAGTACCCCGTTCCTGCCTTCTCCCCATATCCCCTGACTCCGCTATCTTTAAGAGCCCTATCTAGCTCTCTCTTGAAACTATCCAGAGAACCGCCCTCTGAGGCAGAGAATTCCACAGACTCACCACTCTCGGTGAGAAAAAGTGTTTCCTCGTCTCCATTCTAAATGGCTTACCCCTTATTCTTAAACTGTGGCCCCTGGTTCTGGACTCCCCCAACATCGGGGACATTTACTGGTGGTGGTTTCACATTTTCAGATGCTGGTTTGCAATAAAGCACTATCGGAATAATTTGGCAAGTCGGGCAGCATTCCTGGCGGACATGAATAGGTGATTTTTCTCGTCGGGACTGATTGGATTGGAGGGGGAAAAGGAAGCTGGAAGAGAGGGACAGGACAACGACTGACAGGTAATAGGTTGATACAGTTCAGGGTCAAGACAAGACAATTTTATTTCTGTAGAACATTTAAAAACAACTAGTTGACCAAAGTGCTTGGCATTAGTGCAGGTACTAATGTGCTACATAGTGGTACATAGATCAACAACACATACATAAATACATACATACAGCACTCCATCAAAGGACCTCAAGAAAGGCTTGAGAGTAGAAATAAGTTTGAAGTCTAGACTTAAAAGAGTTAATGGAGGGGGCAGTTCTGATGGGAAGATGGATGGTGTTCCACAGTCTAGGGGCTGCAACCGCAAATGCGCGGTCGCCCCTGAGCTTATGCCTGGACCGCGGGATGATCAGTTACCCCGATCTGAGGGACCTGGAGGTGGTGTGGTGGGTAAGCAGATTTTTGATGTGGGGGGGCAAGCCTGTTAAGGGCTTTGTAAACATAGAGAAGGAGCTTGAAATTGATTCGGAACCGCACTGGGAGCCAGTGGAGAGAGGCCAGAATCGGGGTGATGTGGTCCCTTTTCTGGTGTCTCGTTGCGGCGTTTTGGACCAATTGAGGCGGGGCAGGCATGATTGGCTGATACCAGTGTAAAGGGAGTTGCAGTAATCAATGCGGGAGGGGATAAATGAGTGGGGTGATACGGTTCGGGGTGATACGGTTCAGGGTGGGGTGATATGGTTCAGGGTGGGGTGATACGGTTCAGGGTGGGGTGATACGGTTCAGGGTGGGGTGATAGGCATATTGCTAGACATAGGCCGGAGATGAAAAGACAAAAGGTGACAAAAGGATTGCAAATTATGCAGCTGGAGTAAACTAACTTCTGCCTACCGGTAGTAAAGAAGGCAAACGCAATGTTGCCATTTATTTCAAGAGGGCTAGAATACAAACACAGGGATGTAAAGCGGAGGCTCTTCAAGGCGCTGGTCAGACCGCATTTGGAGTATCGTACGCAATTTTGGGCACCATATGTGAGGATGTGCCGGCTCTGGAGAGGGTCCAGCGGAGGTTCACAAGAATGATCCCAGGAATGAGTGGGTTAACATGATGAGCGTTTGACGGCACTGGGCCTGTACTCGCTGGAGTTTAGGAGAATGAGGGGGAAAATCTAATTGAAACGCACTAGTGGGAGAGTCTAGGACTAGAGGTCATAGCCTCTGTATTAAAGGACGCTCCTTTAGGAAGGAGATGAGGAGGAATTTCTTTAGTCAGAGGGCGGTGAATCTGAGGAATTCGTTGCCACAGAAGGCTGTGGAGGCCAAGTCAGTGGATATTTTTAAAGCAGAGATAGATTCCTGATTAGTACGGCTATCAAGGATTATGGGGAGAAGGCAAGAGAATGGGATTAGAAGAGATCGATCAGTCTTGATTGAATCATGTAGACTTTATGGGCCGAATGGCCTAATTCTGCTGCGATTACCCATGACCTTATGGCCTGCACATGATCCATATCCGTTGTGCCTGTATAAAAGCCTCATAAACGCCACTATGGTATCTGCCTTCACTACCGCGCCTGGCGGCATATTCCAGGCACCCACCACTCTCTTTAAAAGAAATCCTTTGCCCTGTACATCTCCTTAAAACATTGCCGCTCTTACCTTAAGATTTTGTCGATCAACCCTATCCACGCCTCACATCATTTTATATAGACATAGAAATCAGGTGCAGGAGTAGGCCATTCGGCCCTTCGAGCCTGCACCGCCATTCATGATGATCATGGCTGATCATCCAACTCAGTATCCCGTACCTGCCTTCTCTCCATACCTTCTGATCCCCTTTGCCACAAGGGCCACATCTAACTCCCTCTTAAATATAGCCACTGAACTGGCCTCAACTACCCTCTGTGGCAGAGAGTTCCAGAGATTCACCACTCTCCGTGTGAAAAAAGTTCTTCTCATCTTGATTTTAAAGGATTTCCCCCTTATCCTTAAGCTGTGACCCCTTGTCCTGGACTTCCCCAACATCGGGAACAATCTTCCTGCATCTAGCATGTCCAACCCCTTAAGAATTTTGTAAGTTTCTATAAGATCCCCTCTCAATCTCCTAAATTCTAGAGAGTATAAACCAAGTCTATCCAGTCTTTCTTCATAAGACAGTCCTGACATCCCAGGAATCAGTCTGGTGAACCTTCTCTGTACTCCCTCTATGGCAATAATGTCCTTCCTCAGATTTGGAGACCAAAACTGTACGCAATACTCCAGGTGTGGTCTCACCAAGATCCTGTACAACAGCAGTAGAACCTCCCTGCTCCTATACTCAAATCCTATACCTTTATCTTCCTGAAAGGGAGAGGATGGGAGGGGAAAGAGAGATGCGGAGAGGGAAGGAATCTTGTTGGACTTGCCTCCTCCAGGTACAAGGAAGGCTGATAGGGTCCCTTCATGTAGCGGTGGCTCTCCTCCTGATTCCAGTCCATGACGGTGAGATTGTGATCCACATGAGCCCACGCAATCCTACGGATTCCAAACACGATCGACACGATGGTCTTTGCAGCCTTGTCAGAAGCAGACAGGTTTGTTTAGGTCCCGATTCCACACAACAAGATCATTCTCCACTCAGCATGCCCAGTAGAGCTTTCCTTGTCGTTAACACCCACAGCTGCAGCCAAGGGTTCAAATGTCTCAAGTATAACAATGATACACCAGTACAGGTCCTCCCCCGGGTTAGTTTAGATCCAGCAGGAAACAAGCACACTGAGTCTGTGTCGTAATCGATCACCCGGTCCAACTAGTTCCATGTTATCTCAATTTCTCATCCAACACACTAGGGGGAATTTACAGAGGCCAATTAACCTACAAAACTGCACGTCTTTACAATGGGGAGGAAACCAGAGCACCCGGAAGAAACCCACAAGGTCACGGGGATGAAAAAGTGGGATAGCATCGAACTAGTGCACGGGTGATCAGGGGCAGCACGGTGGCGCAGCGGTAGAGCTGCTGCCTGACAGCACCAGAGACCAGGGTTCAATCCTGACTACGGGTGCTGTCTGTGCGGAGTTTGTACGTTCTCCCTGCGGCCGTGTGAGTTTGCTACAGGTTCCACCTACACTTCAAAGACGTACGGGTTTGTAGGTTAATTGCCTTCGGTAACATTGTAAATTGTCCCTAGTGTGTAGGATGGTGCTAGTGTACGGTGTGATCGCTGGTTGACGTGTTCGGTGGGCTGAAGAGCCTGTTTCCACGCTGTATCTTGGGAACATGTTTCTTGCCTCCAACATGTCCAAACCCTTAATAATCTTATATGTTTCAATAAGACCCCTCTCATCCTTCTAAACTCCAGAGTATACAAGCCCAGCCGCTCCATTCTATCAGCATATGACAGTCCCGCCATCCCGGGAATTAACTTTGTAAACCTACGCTGCACTCCCTCAATAGCAAGAATGTCCTTCTTGAAATTAGGGGACCAAAACTGCACACAATACTACAGGTGTGGTCTCACTAGGGCCCTATACAACTGCAGAAGGACCTCTTTGCTCCTATACTCGACTCCTCTTGTTATAAAGGCCAACATGCCATTCGCTTTCTTCACTGCCTGCTGTACCTGCATGCTTACTTTCATAGACTGATGAACAAGGACCCCCAGATCCCGTTGTACTTCCCCTTTCCCCAATTTGACACCATTTAGATAGTAGAGGGGAAGTACAACGGGATCTGCCTGCCATTCTGAAAGGGACCCGTTAATCCCTACTCTTTGTTTGCTGTCTGCCAACCAATTTTCTATCCATGTCAGCACTTTACCCACAATACCATGTGCCCTAATTTTGCCCACTAATCTCCTATGTGGGTCCTTATCAAATGCTTTCTGAAAGTCAAGGTATACTACATCCACTGGCTCTCCTTTGTCCATTTTCCTAGATACATCCTCAAAAAATTCCAGAAGATTAGTCAAGCATGATTACCCCTTCATAAATCCATGCTGACTCGGACCGATCCTGTTACTGCTATCCAAATGTGCCACTATTTCATCTTTTATAATTGACTCCAGCATCTTCCCCACCACCACCGATGTCCGGCTAACTGGTCTATAATTCCCTGTTTTCTCTCTCCCACCTTCCTTAAAAAGTGGTATAACATTAGCTACCCTCCAATCCACAGGAACTGATCCTGAATCTATAGAACATTGGAAAATTATCACCAATGCATCCACGATTTCTAGAGCCACTTCCCCAAGTCCCTCGAGCAGAGCAGCATCGATCTGGACTGGCTTTCAATATCTTGCACTATATTAAATTTTTCATACCATTGTGCTTGAGTAAATGCATCCAGGACAGGGGTGGGGAACCTTTTCATGGTGGAATGCAGAAGTTAGCTGTAATCTAATAAAGCCGCATCCAAGAAACTTCAATTGGATATACAGGTACTTCAAATCGTACATTATTTTTGATTTACTAATGTTTTAATTCAGGCCGTCAGTCGGGGAGGATTATTTTGTTGAATCTTCTTTTACTCTGGTATTATAAATACGTTCATTTTAAGATTAACATAAAAATAATAAAAGATAAATATATAAAATTATAAAAGGACTGGACACGCTAGATGCAGGAAAAATGTTCCTAATATGGGGTGAGTCCAGAACCAGGGGCCACAGTCTTAGAATAAAGGGGAGGTCATTTAAGACTGAGGTGAGAAAAACTTTTTCACCCAGAGAGTTGAGAATTTGTGGAATTCCCTGCCACAGAGGGCAGTGGAGGCCAAGTCACTGGATGGATTTAAGAGAGAGTTAGATAGAGCTCTAGGGGCTAGTGGAGTCAATGGATATGGGGAGAAGGCAGGCACGGGTTATTGATAGGGGACGATCAGCCATGATCACAATGAATGGCGGTGCTGGCTCGAAGGGCCGAATGGCCTCCTCCTGCACCTATTTTCTATGTTTCTATCTATGTTTCTATGAACAAAAACATATTAATAATAATAAAAAGATTTGTTCTACAAAATTTGGATTCATTCAAAAGGCCGCACTTAATGGCCTTACGGCCACAGGTCCCCCCCCCCCTCCGCCCTGATCCAGGACATTGGGCGGGGTTGAGAAGACTGTGTTTGCTGGATCTGCCACGTGAACAGAAGGTTTTCCTGAAACTTACCAAGAGCTGCTTCCTCTCCACGTCGGGTTTGACAAACTTGAGTCCGTGCAGTTTCTTCTCCCGTTTTGCTGGCTCCTGCAGCGGGCTGAGGATGGACTGGCAGACTTTCACGATGGTCTTGTGCTTGAACAGGGGCACGTGCAGCAGGCTCTGCAGGCAGTTGAAGGGCCCGCTCTGCTCGCGGTGCTGCACGATGTTGGCCGATTTCCTGCCGCGCAGCAGCTTGATGCCGGCCAACTCCTCGCGCGATGCCGTGTTCAGCACCTGCAGGATGGCGCCGCGCTCATCGTGGGTGTACAGCCCGTCCAGGTCAACGCTGCTCAGCTCGGGGGACATGCAGTCGAGGTGTTGCAGCTCCGACAGCGAGAGGCGACCCTCGTCGCAGTGCGTGCAGCGGAGGGAACGCTGGTGCCACGCTGCATCGGGGAGGATGGCTCGCCACAGTACACTCCGCTGAGCTGCAGACACACAGGCTATAAACACAGGCCATGAGAATCAGGTTCAGGTTCACTAATGTCACCTGCTCCAGAGTACAGTGAAGACCTTTGCATGCTATCCAGTAAGATCGGATAATACCAAGCATAAACACAATCAAGTCAAACTCAAGTACGATAGGGACTGCACAGGGGCACAACTGGTAAGAGCCTCTACCTCACGATGCCAGAGACCTGGGTTCAATCCCAGCCTTGGGAGCTGTCTGTGTGGAGCTTGCAAGTTCTCCCAGTGCCCGCGTGGGTTTCCTCCAGTATCCTCCCACATCCCAAAGACGTGCAAGTTTGTAGATTAACAGGCTTCTAAGTTGCTCCTAGTGTGCAGGGAGTGGATGCAAATGTGAGAATAACACAAGCGGGTGATTGAACAGCATGGACTCAGTGGGCTGTTTACATGCTGTATCTCCAAACTAACGAGAAATAGGAAGACAATACAGAATGCAGAATATAGTTCTCAGCATGGCAGCACACGAGTTCCATTGGCAATATCCAATTCACTTTACCTTCTCCGTTGCTCCCCTGCTCATCAGGCTTCTGAACATCCTTCCATAAACTGGGCTACTGTCCGATTCACCTCTACCCCATTGCGGACATTGGACTTGGTCTCTGGGAACTATATTCTGCACTCTGTATCTTCCCCTTTTGCTCCATCTACTGCAACTGCATGGAGACAAGGAACT